>NW_010334926.1:86705-88775 GCF_000700745.2 Antrostomus carolinensis | reverse complement strand
TCCGCAGGCGCTTGTGTTTATACATTTTCCTCGTGTCTCTGGCCGAGGAACACACTTCCCCTGGTCAGTCTGATGTGAAAAAATAACAATGTCACTCTTGCAGCGTCTCCCTGAGCCTCCCCGTCTCGGTACAGCGGTCGCAGTCGAGCAGACAAAGGGCAATTCTGAGCTGCTTTTTTTTTTTCCTCCACTGTACCAGGCAGGGGGGAGTGTGGGAAATCGATGCTCTTACGTTGAAGAAGGCGAGTCCATTGTGGAGAGGATCCGCACGATCTCGGCTCGCTGGGTGGGTGATATATGCTGGGTCATGTGCACTATCGAATCCATGGCAACCTCCGGATTGGCCTGGACCAGGCTGGAAAGAGGCGAGAGTTAAGTGACGGCAGCCCCGGCGCTCGCACCGGAGCGCGTCCGACAGCTCCTCACCAGGCCCCGGGGGGAAGGACTGAGACGTGGGGGATGTCAGGGGAACTGGACGAGGCAGCAGGGACTGGTGTGAGCGACTGCGAGCAGCACAAGAGCTGCGCTCGCTTGGAGGCTCTCGTGCCACTCCCCGTGCTGGTGGCCGACCTCAGAGACGCACGGAAGCTGAAATTCCAAGAGGCCGGACCATGTGGACCCAGGGCAGACACGGGGAGGCCAAGAGCTCTGGAGTGTGTCCCAATCCCACCAGCAGCACCTTCAGAGGCTGCTGAGAGCACCCGCATCTCCCCCTCCCAGGTGCCACAGAGTCCTGTGCCACAGCACCGATGGAGGAGCTGGTGGAAACCATGGGAAGAGACCCTACGGCATCAAACACGGGACATGGAAACCAGAGGAGCTTCACTCTGCAGGGCAGGGCCCTCCCCCAGCACAAAGCTGCTTTAAGGGACCTCCAGTCTAAGACATAAAAATTCTCAGAATTAGATCTGTTCAAGTCCAGCAAAGCATTTGGCTCATGAAGCAAAACCGGCTCCACTGGGTCGGTGTCTGCGTGACACACGTAACTCTTACAAGCAGGAGGAAGAGGTTACCCATGGTGTAGTGTCTCGGGGGGTTACGTGGTGCAGTTCTAAACTGCAATGAAAAAGAACTGGGCATTTTGTGACACCGAGCACTGAAGAAACCAGGCAGCTTGCTTGGGAAGACTGGGACCAGGAAAAACAAAGGGAAGGAAGCTGGAAGGATATTCTGGCCACGTGTGATCCATGCGTGGCTTTGGCAGCAGTAGCCCAGCTCAGAGATTTGCTTTCCCTCCTTGTTTCCTGCAGTATGTGGCCCTCTAAAATAATTTTCCATTATCTGTCTCAAATGAAGAGACACATTAGCAGAGAAGTTTCTGTGCTCTGGCTCTTCACGGCTCCCGGGTAAGGGGTGGCCACGGGCCGGGAGCTCTGGGAACCGCTCAAGGCACCTGCACGTGCAGCAGCACTGCAGCCTGCGCAGGAGCAACATGAGATGCAGACTTGGTACAAATCCCTCTGGTTCACAGGAGCTCCACATTTCCCCCCTATTTGTGTTCCCAAAGCAAACAGCATTTCCACATTAAAAAAAAAAAGCCAGTTAATGTGAAATGTGTGTGGAACCAACAGCTCCACTTCCCTCAGCTGGGGACACGCACGTGGCCAAGATCAGAGGCTGAACCTGTTCTGCAGGCGCAGAGCTGCGCAGCTGCCTTACCTCCGGATCTGTTTCAGGATGTAGTCCCTCGAGATGTATTTGATGTTTTCATCCACAACTGAGCGAACACCTTCTTCTTCTGTCAGCTGTTTTTCCAGCCACTCCACCAGGTCCTTGTTGCTGTCCCACAAATACGCCTGCGAACAGACCACAAGTGTCACTTGGAGGGTCCCAATGCTGCACCCGTTCCCCACGTACTGACCCCAAAACTGAACTCGCTGTTCTTGGCAGCTGTGGGTAAAGCAGGCGGCTGGCAGCGCCCCGGGGCTTCCCTGCGCCCGTGGCTGTTTTATAAACACAACTAACAACTGGCAGAAGTCAAAAGCTGAGGCATTTCCTTTGCATCTCCTTCCATAAAGGTGACTACAGGGGAACCACGGCGGAATGGGCTAGGGGGATCACAGGTGCACC
>NW_010334926.1:81289-86669 GCF_000700745.2 Antrostomus carolinensis | reverse complement strand
CCTCTCCCAGTGCTAAAGACTGGCCGGTGTTACTGTCCCCCAATGATCACGGGGTCCCTGGTCCAGCCCCTGCAGCAGATGTGGGCAGCAGAGGAGGTCGGGGTGTCCACATCCCTGAAAAGCCTTGGCAACAAAACCCCTTTTTTCTTTTGCAAGATCATTTCACCTGATATTTGCTAGGTAGTTGACTACATAATAATTCAGGAGTGTGTTAGATGCCTAATAGCCTTCTCGCTCCTCTCTTCTCCTCTCATTTTCTTCACAAATCATTTAAGAATCGTTTTGTTAATGGTTTCCGGAAAAGCAAGTACCGCCATTAGCACTCATTCATATTTATGTCATTTTATTTGGGTAATTAAACACAAAGCTCGTCATTTAAAGGTGCACTATCCCTCTCTCTTATCGCTAACGAAGTCAAAGTCAGAATGACAATGAGCTGGGTGCAGTGATGCACCGGGGCGAGCGGGCGCAGACCCCGCAGCCACCCGGGCACCTGCAACACCTCCCAAAGCCTCCTCAAAGCTGATTTCCCCCGTCCCCACCAACACCAGCCCACAGGCAGCACTGGCGCTGATGAGCCTCCTCACCCTTGATTTATACATTTAATTCTTGGTGTCCAAAGTCCAATAAATTGTTTCCCTCTTCCCTGGGACCCCCACGAGCTCCTTCCCCAGGCTGACAAAGGTGTTGCTACACCCAGGGCTGGGAGCCCGCGCTGCCGGGGGGAAGCCCCACGTTGAGCCCATTCCAGCCCCCAGTGTCGGTCCTGCCTGACACACTTCAGTAAGAAACACAGATTTCTTTATTTTTTTACATTCTGCACGTGATTGTCTGAAATCAGTGATGTCACTGCAGCCTCAAGATTTTGCTTGTTTCATTGTTTTCTATTATTATTATTATTTTAAACTCGCTAGGTTTTGCTCTTTGCTTCTGCCCCGAGACATGAGGGAAACGCTCCCTGCATACCAAGTAGGGCACTTTGGAAGATTTCAGGGAAGGGAAAAAAAAACCCCAAACCCCCAGAAGCTGCCTTACGGTTGCAGACCTGCGTAAAGCCAGATTTACCCAAGAATCCCAAAGCTTTTAGTTTAGGAGAATATTTAATACTCTTATTAATCATTTTTAATCCGTTTGCTTTTAATTAAGAAACAGCATGATGCTTCCCTATCAACATATGCCAGGGAGCAGATTAATTGTGGCTTAAGATAACTCCCCTTGATTGGTGTAATGTATTAGCTAACGAGATGCCCACTTTTAAAGACGCTCAGACACTACCTTGGAAAGCCTGCTGTCCTCCAGAGAACACTCCCCCCTTTCTCTGGAGCCCCTGAGTGTTTGTGACTTTAAAAATAGAATAGAAAAAAATAATAAAATAAAATAGAATAAAATAAAATAGAATAAAATAAAATCAAGAACTCGGATTGGAGGACTGTGACAAAAACAAGCTAAGAGCAGTTCCAGAGATTGCTCTTCAGAGATTGTCACCTTCTGAGTTGGAGCACAATTAAAAAAATAAATCCTCAACACAGCTACCGGCCCTGGAGTCAGATCCTCAGCTGATCCCTGTCCCTGCCTTTGACAGCAACGCTGCCCCGTGTGACCCAGGGACACGGGACACTGGCAGAACAGCAGTGGTGACAGACTGCCAGGCACGTGTGACCTGTCCCCTCCAGCTCTAAGTGCACGGCCCAGGACAGGGCAGGACAGCGAGGGCAGCCCCGGGAAATGGGGACAGTCCGGCCATGGTCTGTGGCTGCACAGATCCAACATCTGGACACAAGCAATGAAGCCCCACACCATGCCCAGTGTCGGTGGGATGCAGGAGGATGGATGATATTATTCAGTAAGAAATAATAACTGAAAATAAAATAAAAGTCCTGCTTTCACATGACAGGATCCCAAGGGGACGCAGGGACCGGTCTGCACAGCCAGGACAGCTCCTCCGTAACCCCGAGAAGCTCCACAGTGTGATCTGAGGCACGTTGTGCACAGGAACAAGGAGCTGGAGATACTCAGGAATACTCAGGTGTACAGAGCACGGGTTGTGACTCCTGGGATTTCTGGTGCTGGTTCTGCCAGCCAGCAGCACCTTTGCTCAGCCTCGTCCCACCCACTGCCCGGCCCGGCTCTGCCGAGCGAGCTGTTTGTAGGACGCTCAGGTTTTCCTGTCAGTGGTGCTACATGCTTGGGGGAAAAAACCTATTTTGCTTTTCTGGCCTCCTATAAAAAGCGTCCCCATAAAACAACTCATGACCTGGAACATTACCCAGAACTTCTCCTTCATCACCTAAAATGTTTGTGGACGTTACAATTAAAAACCAGAGGTCAAACTCCACCTGGGAGAACTTTGCTGAACTTAAGCCCAGAAAGACTCTGGCCGTGGTGAAAATGGCTTTTTCATTTACCTTCACTGTCCCTTCAACTTCCACAAACCAGCGTCTCAGCATAGCCTGGATCTGCCCATCAGTCAGCTCAGGGTTGGCATCATGGATCTTCTTTTTGACCACATCTTCTAGAAGAAGACGTCTTAATCTCCAGTAGAAGAAGGTACGGGAAGTTTTCCAGTCTAGAATGTCCTGCCCAAGACATAAGTGGAGAAGGAGAAATGAGTGATGGACATTTATGAGGAGAAACAAATACACCTTATTCCCAATGGCAAAAAAAGGTTTGCAGTCATTGTACACTGAGATAGACCGCTTGCACGAGAGAAATACAGACTCCCATGTCTGAGCTCTGAAAACTTCCACCCTGTCAATACCATCAGTCACCAGAAGCCTCCTGGGTCTGCCAGAACTCTGCTTCCCTCTGCAAAAAGAGACACAGCTCCCCAGATGAGCAGCACAGCCCAAGACACTCACATCCAAGGGGAGAGGGAACCAGGAAGATCTCATCAGCCAATTCCCCACCCTCCCCTTCAGCCAGGGCAGACTGCAACGTGCTCTGTGGGGTTCTGATGTGGTCACAAATGAGCTACAGGGGAAACCCAGAAAATGTGGGGTCTCAAATGGACACAGTGAAGGTGCTAGAGAACACCATGTGTGTGTGGGACCAGAAAACAGTGGGCAAGTGGAGAGGGTTTGTTCCTGTGGCAAGAGTCATTGGGGCAGAGGTTTATTTACAGGCCCACAGGCCGTCTCCAGCAGCCGCCTGCCCCCCGCCTGCCCCACGGGATGCTGCCATTTCCCATGTGTCAAACCCTCCAACCATGTCATGTCCCCACAGAAAGCTCCTCGATACTCACGGTTATGGCACCTTTCTCCTGCATCCGGCCGGGGGTGTCGTGCAAGTCAGCAAACTGCATGGCTACCTGGTGGTAAATGGGACTCAGGAATTCCTCCCGCTCCTTCAGCTTGCTCTCCAGCTCTTTGCGGTCAGCAGGGCTCAGCTCGGGGGTACCTGCAACCAGGCAGGGGCACACGTCAGAGACCCTGGCCAGGGTAGAGGCGAGGGGGGCACAAGGGGCTGCTGCACGGAGGAAAGGAGAGGAGCTCTGGAGAGTCCAGAGGGAGAACAGAGGTTTCTTCTGTTCCTGGGTACAGGTGAAACCCAGACTGCATCTGGCCAGGACAAACACCAGACCATCAGCTCCCAGCAAAGCCTAGCAGAGTCCTGAGTCAAATCTCAGTGTTCCCACCCAGATTTCCCACCACTGATATTCAGGGAAGAGCTTTGAAGGAGTTTTCACCACGGAAGCTCTATTCCATTTAAATGCCAATGAGCTGAGCCATCAATTAAGTGACACTTACTGGACTTACTCCTAAAAAAGAGTAATGTCCCAACACGCAGCTCATTTAGTGAGAACCACGGACAAGGTAAAACCACCTCCACCATTTCCAGTTCTCCTGCAGGCTGGGCCCTGCCAGCGGCTTTCCAGCCACTGCCTCAGTAAGGACAGACGCCAAAATCACTCCCACTGGGTTTACCAGTGACGGGCACACACGAGTCTCAGCCATGGACTGCCATGATGGGCAAGAATAAAACTGTGTCAAGGAGATAATGTCCTCTGGAGTTCAGAATCTTTAATGTATTTTAAAGCATCCAGCTCAGATAAAATTAACTTTGATTAAAACAAAAACACGCATTAAACAGTTTCTGATTCATTTTGGAATTGCCTGACCCAGACAAAGCCAGGGAAGGGGAAACACATCGCGCTGTGGAGACATGTCACAGCTCCTGCCTGGAATGAGGAGCTCCTTCCCACAGCTGCCCCTTCACCAAACCAAGGATGTAAGTCCCCTCTTCTCCCTCTAACAGGCCACAGGGAGCACAACCACCACTGCAAGTCTCTGCTGAGCCTGCAGCGATTTACACCAGGTCAAAGCTGGCCCAGAAGTAGGTGGATGCTTCTCCTACACTGTCTCACCAACACCCGTGCCAGAGGTCCACACACACACACACACACACACCACGGGCCTCCTTTCAAATGTAGTAAGAAGGTTTTAATAGAGAGAAGCTCCTCTCAGAACCTTCAGAATAAAACATTATCTGTATTTATCCATGTGAAATCCACAGGCTCCTGCAGCTCCTGTTCCAGACGGCAACGCGTGCATTAACGCCCGTACCGCTCGCGTGGTCTGGCCTCTGCCACACTCACCGTGTACAGTCAAACCAGCCAGGCCCAGTAATGATTTAGGTGAGATTAACAAATATGTCAATGTCTATTTTCTGCTTAATTTAAAAGCAGCGTCTATAAAGATTTTTGACTTCTGAACCCTGTTCTCCTGGAAGAAAGAAGGTAACAATGAGGAGGGGGGATAAAGAGTGATTATCCCATCATCGATCGTTTGTCAGGAGCATTTCTTATTCACTGGACTATTGTAAAAAGCTAAGCTCTCGATCAATCCTGTAAGCCCCCTGTACAATTAAATATCTTGGAATGGTTTTCTTTCTTTCCTCGTCAGATCTTGAGGCCTCGGGGTTTTTCAGAAAGCTGGGGCTTTATTTATTTATTTCTCAGAAAAAGAAGTCTCCTTCCACAAATCTTACACTGGCAAGGAGAAGGGAGTTAAAATATGGGATTCCTTTGCTCTAAAGGTACTTGACAGTTAATGAAACTGTTCAAGTTTAAATCATAGGAACATTATAGACCTGTGGGTATGGATCGGCTGCTAATCAATAGGGAGAGAAAAGCAGCAGCACTCTGAAGCGGCCGCACCACAATGCGAGCGCGGAGGGAGCGCGGCGGCTTGGGCAAGTGGTGGGGCAGGCAGGTAAGACACGACGACAATCTAAAGGAAGAAAGGACACGTGTGACCTTCCCCACTTGGCAGGCAGCACAGACACTTCCTAAGGCAGCACTCTGAGTGCTGTAAAATGTCACATTTATCTTGGGCTGCGGTTTGCTCTGCAGTCTCCAGGTTCTCTTGTGTCTATAAATAGC
>NW_010334926.1:24197-81254 GCF_000700745.2 Antrostomus carolinensis | reverse complement strand
CAGGAA
This sequence comes from Antrostomus carolinensis, assembly GCF_000700745.2. Classification (NCBI taxonomy): domain Eukaryota; kingdom Metazoa; phylum Chordata; class Aves; order Caprimulgiformes; family Caprimulgidae; genus Antrostomus; species Antrostomus carolinensis. Next base: position 81,248 of record NW_010334926.1, on the reverse strand, counting down.
ATGGCTTAATTCTGCTCTCGACACCTTTAAACCAACCCACAGTGGTAAATGCACCAAGGCCTCTTCGTTCTACCGTGTCTCCTCTTTATTCTTTTTTGGATCCACAGCAACTTTGCCTTAAACAAGTTGAGAAAATGCCCTGGGGGAGCAATAACGCTGGGGGTACATTGGAGTGTCTCTTCTGAGGTCCACAGAGCAGTGGCCGGGGTCTTGCCAAAATGCCCTTCACCCTACAGAAATTCTTCATGAACAACAGGCAAGTGATCTGTCCTCGCTATAACCTCCACTCAAACATCCCTGGTTAAACCAACTAAAACTCATTTAAAACCACATGCAAGAAGTTTTTCACTTAAAACCTTCCCAAATGCTTCCTGGAAGAAGCTGGCAGCTCACACCTGCCTGTCTCCCCCATCGTCCACCCCTGGCCTGTGCCCATCTCTGTCACCTCTGCAGGGTGACACCAGGCTCCCCATCCAGCTTTTGAGGTTACAAACACTTTATTCCGTGTTGTACAGCCTGGAACAGGCCCCCTGACCTCAGGCAGGGGCTCTCAGCATCCTGGTGGCACACAACAGTCAATGCCAATGTCTACAGTTGCCCAAACAAGCCCTTTAACCACCCTGCAGAGCATCACATCCCGGCCACTGCAGTAGGGCCAGGCAGTTGTGCCTCGGAGCCCCCCAGCCCCGAGGAGCCGCCTTCCCCGCGCAGGTGAATGGAAAAGCTGCTGCAATAAATCCAGGGAGATCTCTCCTGATACCGAGCATCAATTTAGACTCCTCTCCAAAAGTCCAGAGAAAGCACCATGGTGGGGAAACAGCACCTGAACTGGTTTGATTTGTGCCTCATTAAAGAAAAAATCTCCCCTGGAGTAAGTGGTGTCTCCAGTGTCCCCCCGGCGCCTGTTCCTGGCAGTGGGACAGTGGTGTCCAGCGGTGACTGCAGCCTCCCGCGGTGGCCGTTTTTTTTCCCCCGCCGCCTGTCATAGAGTTCCTGCCAGCAGGAAATGGCTCAGCAGGACACGAATCCCGGCCCCCAGAACACTGAGTAGCAAAGGGCTTTGTTAAATACGACCAGTGGGACAGGTTAGACAAACCGTGACTGGAGGTTCCCCTGGCTGCAGAAAGCCAGGCAGGTTCTGAATCAGTTTGATGGTTTATGGATTTGAAGCTGCTCACATGTGGGATTTGGTCCCTCGCCCTCAGCACAGCCTCAGCATGGCCAACCATGTCCATTCTCTTGCCTCTTCCCTCAAACATGCACCCCAAGACCTGGGCAAAGCCCAGCACCGAGGCCGCTGACCCCACCGGTTCCTGGAGGTGGCCTCACGCTGTGAGACCCGACGTGACCCTTCCTTTGCCGCCTCATCCAGATCTCAGGTGCTCACACACACGTTTGACTCGGGCAATTACCCCGCTCCTATGATTTTCAAACATGACTTTTAAACATAAATAGTAACTACAAAGGGGCGTGAATAACAACTGATGATCAAGATGTTACAGTTACTCCAGGCAAATATGTGGATTTTTTTCCCCCAGGTAACACCAAAAAACCCCCATGTTAAGTTCAGTTTATCTTCTCATCTGCTCGTGGCCATTCTCTTCAGCAAAGCGGTTCAATCCCTCTGCAGCACGTGCTGGAAAGGTCCTGAGGGAACGAACTCTGAAGTGCATGAGTTGCTCTGCACCCAAAGACATAATCAAACGTGGATTTTAACCCTGGTTATGACTGTCTCACCTGATTTCCACACCTGCAACAACAATCCTCCTGCCTGAATCTCACCTTTTCTTCCTCTGCCTTTAACAAAGCTCTTGCCAGACAAAAATTCAGCAAAGGCAGCAAGAATGCCAACTGTGTCCACGCTGCCCAGGCAACACAGCTCCCAGCCCAGGCGGAGGGAGCCGCTCCGGAGGGGAGCAGGGAGGTCACTGGGGTCCCTGGAGAGACAGGCACTCCTGGATTGGAGCTTGTTTCTCTAAATGAGACTGCTTGTAATTGCTTCACTAAATATTCAGTAGGATTTATGTTATAAAGGTGCAATATGAAATAGCAGTGAAGGTCACACATGCTCATGACACGGGTTTGAAATCTCCTTGTACAGCTGCACTGTGTGATGTTCCACCCCAGTCCCTCCCAGCCCTCTGCTCCTGAGGGCTCCTACTGGCATCAGAGCAAACGGGCAAAGTGTGGCAGGAACGTCATTCCAAAAAACTCCTGTTTCGGGGGAAACATCAACAACCCTCCTGGGAGGATATTCAAGACACCGATTGTCATGAAGGAGCCAGCAGAACGCAGTACCTGCTCCTCCAGACTCCTGAGTGGGAATTAACAACCATTTAAATGCAGCAGCACTTGCCTGTAGAGGCAGCGACTGGAAATCAGCATCTCCTGAGAGGACAAAGTTACAACGGCACCGACTGCGCTTGTCCAAGGCTCCATGAGAGCTGGAACCACAGCAGCAGCAGTTTCCTTTGCTGTTGCTCAAGAGAACAACCGGCATCTTGATTAATTACAACACTGAACAACCCCTCCTCCGAAGGAATTACTAGACTTCAGAGCTGCAATCTAACTTCCTAAGCTAAAGGCTGGAAGGAGACAGGTCACAGCATGGAAGTTATCAGCCACTCCAGAAACAAGGCTGCATCAGGGCTGTCCCCAGGCCACCAGCAAAGTCCTCACCAGGTGGGACAGTCGGGGCCGAGAGGGACCTGAGGGTTCAAACTCTGGTACCACACCCCGTCAGGTTTATTTTCAGAGAGGACGTGCTACGCTGAAGTGCAGTTACGGGTTCAATGCTTGAGTGTTCACTCATTATTTCAAAACTTCAGCACGTTTTTGCACGTTCTTTAGGCAAATGAAGTGCAAAGTGAGTCAGAAGCCAGCAGCACAGAGTGACTGGCCGTGTTACCTGTGGCAAGGTGAGTGCTGCCTGCAGCACCGGTGTCTGTGCAGAGAACAACCGCTGCCTCCCGCTTCCCAGAGCGCGGCTGTGTGCGGAGCTGGACGCTCCCTCTCCCACACCCCGCAGAGTGGGTACAGGCAAAGGCAAAATATGGTTCCAAATAAAATCACAGATGCAGACGGGCACCTATTTCCCAGGATCAGCTGAAGAGGATGTTCACACTATTACAACAGACATCAGGGGAGGAACAGACGCTTCCCTATTCCTGTGAGATAAACACCTGAGAGGAGAGATGGGAAACGGCGATACCCGCTCTGCTCTGCCTGGACCCATCTCACCATTCCTTCCATTCACGTTCCACCAGTTTCACGTCCGTTACACTGTGCAGCTGACATGTTACATGCCCAGAATACTCATGACAAATACTCATTTTTATTCCACTCCTATACCTTTTACTTTAATTGTAATAAATAAATAAACCAAAACTGAATCTCCATATTTTTAACTCCAGCCTGAGGCTGACAGTCTGAATTGTTCCTACGTTTCCAGGCAATCAGCTCCCCTTGCACACCTCCTCAGTGTGCAAACGTGCTCCTGGGCAGGATAAGGACCATCCTTTCTCTGCCTGCCCTTTGCTCTGCTGGTTTGCTGGTTTGTGATAGCACAACTCTGAGTGACATTTTAATAAAACACAGGGCTAATAAACATTGCAGCAATAGCGCTGGAGAATTGATAATGAACAGATTTATGTCAAATTATTCAATATCTGCCAACCTCCTCTGCTGCTCTCACACTCCCCAACTGCAAGTCCAACCCCGGTGTCTCAAGGCTCCTGGAAGGAGAGCAGAGTCGCCCAGTTTCCCCACCCCTCGGCAACAGGCACACGTCCCTTTCCCCCGCTATTGAGCAGCTCCAGGGAGGGCTGACAGCCATTCAGGGGTTAAAGAGAGGCAGTGAACCCCCAGCTAATGAGTAAGAATTCAGCAGGCAGTGTAAGATAAATGGAGCTTTCTCTGCTTCTGCTGGAGTCAGCATGAACTGCGGCCCTGCGGCTTGTTTGTGGCAAATGGAGTGCGCGAAATATCAAAGGGCAGTGATCCAGAAGAAGACCGACTTTGACAAATTTTAAATTGGCCAGAAAGAAAACCAGCAAAAAAAAAAAAAAAGAAAAAAAAAAAAATTATGCAATTCACTGTGTCCTGCAATCTTGGCTTTCCTGCTATGGTAGGAATTAGTGGCAAAACAACAGCAGTGATCGTCCGATGTTGGGAGCAATTACGAGGCATCTAAGTGAGATGCTTATCAGTGACTGAAGCTTTTAGAGCTCTCTGTATGTACAGTTGTAAGTGACTTGCTCTTGTGTTGCAGTCATTTTAATTAAAGCGTATGGAGTTTGCTGAGAGTAATTACCCTGTAGAGGAAGAGGGGAAAAAAAAACCCTGAACAGGCTCCTGCCTCCTCACACAGCGCAGTGCTGGATTTCTGAGATGTCACCAGAAAACTGTTTCCCTTCTCTCTCCCTGTATTTTTTCCTGGGGACGCTGGTGCAGGTCTCACTGGTGTGATTCCAGGGTGCTCTGCAGCCGTGCTGCACCCAGTCTGGGTGACGGACCCTCTGGAAGGGCCACCCCACAGTGACTGAGCTGCTCACAGTGCTCTGCTCACCCCCTTCCTCCACCACTTCAGGATTCAAACACTCTTTGTTCACAGCCAGTGACTCTGCTCCTGGGAAAGGATTCGCCCGGCACTCACCACACAGAAGACGTCGTTTCTCTGCAGGCTGGCTGGTTTGTTAGCAGAGCCAGAGCTTTTTCTGGTGGGGTGAAGGTAAATACCCTCAGAAATGGTGCTGCTGCCGTAGTGCCATTTATCTGCACAGACCCGAGCTGACTGCTCAGCATATTGCCTTCTCTAACCACACATCTGATTTCTCCTTCCCCTGGAGACTCACACACCAGAGAGGCAGCTCTCCTGCGTGAGGTGCAGCCAAACACCCGTGGGAGGTGCAGCTCTGAGCCCCAACTGCGTAAGGAACTCGACTGCAGGGGTGAAAATGTGAAGTGAAAACCTTAGGAGAGCATTTGTTGGGACCCTATGCTGGTTCTCCACAACTTGGTGCAGTCGTGCTATCTGTTTGCTCCTAAAGGGACACTGTCAAGTCTAACACAGGTCAAAAGTGAGGTTTTGTGAAAAGAATCTCCTTGCTGCAGCTACAAACATTAAAACTGGTTTTCAATTCCAACAGACACAGCAGACAGAACACCACGTCCACCCATCTGGGTATCTGCACCCACTCTCATGCAGTCACACGTAATGTACATGAGCATGATCTGAACTCGGATAAAACTGCTGCCTTGTGCTGGCCTGCAGGACTCAAACACCTGCTAACCTGCCTCTTGCCCAGAAAGCAATCGGCACAGTGAGAGAAAACAATGAGAGTGTCAAAATACTATCATTAAAAAAAGACAGAAAATATCTTTGCTGCTATCACAGGCATAAGTAAGAAGCTGGTTTTCAGCAAGCAGTCTGATTCTTACCACTCCCCACTCCCTTTACAATTATTATCCTCTTCCCAAGGCATATCAGGATGGTTGTTTTGTATAGAAATTGTTGCACTGCCATAAATTAAAAAAAGCCAAATAATAAAGTGTAACTGCAGCAATAGCCACGATTTATCAGTCATTTGCAGAACACTTTTCCTCCTGAAGGATCTCAAAAGGCTTTAGAAATTCAAACCATACCCACGTAGCACGCTTCTTCCACTACTGAAATGTAGTCAATTTTGGAGGTAAAGAGAGGCTCTGTAAGATTATACTCTTACAGTAAGAGCTAGTAAAGAACTATTTAAAGAGCCTATTCCCCTGAGAGGTACATATCTGATAGTAAGTGCATTTTGCTGAACACTCTGTATTTTGGGTTGTTGGGTGTCTACCAGGGATCATTTGGAGCGAAAGGCACAGCAATAATACAACACGTGCAGTGACGCGCTGGCCACTGAGCACTGCACATCACCCCCTATTTTACTGAGGAGGTGAAGGTTATTCTTTATTTTCTTGACTCCGAAGTGCAGACAGGTATCATTACTTAAAACTACCTCAGACACACAGTGATAGTCCACCAGCCCAAAACGTCTTTGACCAAATTTTTAAGTTACACCAAATGACACCAGCTGAGGGGTTTGGCCCACGAGCTTTCAGTGAGCTGAGCGATTGCTGAGATGGAAACTAGACTCAAGCATCTGTAGTGTCTGTTGAAAGACCCATTAAATAAATAAAAAAGAAATTCATTCCAAAAGACACTATTACACACAGCCTAGGTACGCTAAATGCACACGAATATCACCTCTCACACGTACATACACGCAGCTTGTCTCATCTGGTTTTCTTCCCAAGTTAGTTGACAGTAAATAAAAATTATCATGAAATTGATAAAATGCCTCAGTGCCCCTTTTTAAGGTCTATAAACACATTCATTAGCCACCAGCTAACGGATGGCTGCCCCGCGCAGACCTACCCAGCCGCTCTGCCAGGCGGATGTACACGGGGTCCACTCGCCTCATGGTCTTCACCAGATCCTTCCTGCGGAACTTGATTTCTACCGTCCCCTCTGGTTCCAGGATTCCTCCTCTGATCAGTGATGGGAAAAGAGAAAAGAAAGGCACTTTCAGGTCATCAGACAAGGGGAAACACAAAATGGAATGGTTCAGTGTTATCTAGAAAGCATGTAAAAAAAAAAAAAGAAGAGAAAGGTGGGAGGGAGACAAAACAAAGAGAAAGAGAGAACAAGAAAGAAAGGATCTTAGCTGTTATTTATCCAACGCCACAAATGCACACCAGAGACACGTCTGCCCAACAGCATATAGCACAGCCTGGGACGAGCAACGCTCTTCAGCAGACTCTTTTAAGCTGTGACCTGCAAGCTCTTTCCAAAGGTAGGTAAGCTTTATGAAACAAACCAATTAACCAGCCATTTCCATCAGAGACCCTGCCTCCTTCCCAGGGCAAAGACAGAGCAGCACGTGATTTGAAACTTGGGCTCAGTAAATAAAATCACTTCAGTCTTTAGCTGTGAGGGCGGGAGGGATGACGAGGAGGAAGGTCAGCGCTGAGGGTTATGAACAGCAACAGCGATGAGAACTATTACAAATGCAAAATGGTACTTAGGGACAGGGTGATGTATTATGTAAAATAATCTTCTTCTTGGCTACTGGAGCTCAAGACCTCTAGAGTCCAACACAGCTCTGCAAACACACCCTGTCCTTCCTGCTGTCTCGCAAGGCGGGAGCTGGCTTGGGATTTCCAAGAGGTGAGCTCACACTGCTGGGATCTTGGAAAGGTACGGGGCAGAGGCAGCGGGAGGGAGCTGCTCCTGCACGGACCCCAGAAACACTTGGGGGAAGGAGCTTGTAGAAATCCTGCTCACAGTGTGTCTGACTGGGAAGCAAACAGGCTCCACATTTCTAAGTAGGGTTTTTGGAAAGAACAGCAAAAACTTCCAGCTTCCAGGAGGGGAAGATTAGAGAATGTTTGCTCAAGATGCAGGAAATACTGGGGGGGGCAACAGACTACATGTCTGTCTCACCGTTTTAGAACAGAGAGAGAGACAGGCATGCCATCAGGACCAAAACTCAGCTGGGAAGGGCAAGGGAAACAGGCATCTTCTCAACTCTTCCCTGCATACACTTATTTTTTTCCCTGGGAGCAGCTGCCTGGGAATTTTATCCTGCCAAGAGGGCAGGAGTTGAGGGGATGCCCTGACAGCACAACATTCGTGCTGTCCTTCCATACGCCTGCCTCTTATCTGCTACAGACAGCCCAGGAAGGGCTGGCTTTTTCTCCAAATGATGCAGTATCTCTATTTTAAGTTTCTTTATAATATTTTAAAAAATCTGTTTCCAAGAATTTGCCTGTAGTTTTATATCCTGAACCACCAGTAACTAGAACTTCATTACAAAAGTTGTATTTAATTTAAAAAGTGCGACTCCCCAAGTGCCCACATGACAGTGCAACACTCAGGGATTTTAAAGTGCACAATTATTTACACCTATTTAATTTGCAAAATTGTATGTACAGACCCTTGTTTCAAAGCACAGAGCAGTAAGTGGAAACACCAGAATGGTCAGAAAACCCTAAGCACCAATATCTCACTGTGCTTTGGCACGTTATTCATGAACCCTCACAGAGGTGGCTCAGCATGGCTACAGAACTTACCCCCCTCTAAGTCTGAGCCAGGGGACCATCCAAATTGTCCTACACAGCAAACTCCTCCGAGACGCAAGTTACAACGGGAAGAGGGTCAGCCCCTGCTCAGTGACAAACTCCCACACTCTTAACTGCAAGCTTCTCACTCAGCCAGGTAATTATGTCCCAGAGCAGGTGGCTACAGAGGGAGGAGAAAGCTGCCATGAAGCTGCCGTACCTGCTCTCTCGGTCTGCGTACATCTCCATGTGGCGAGGGTTAATGGTGGGGTCGATCACAGCCCAGGATCCTCCTCTCAGCTCCGCCTGCGGTGGGATGTAAATAAGCACGGGTTGACGATACTCTCTCAGGCCATCCACAATGTAGGCACCAAACTTGAGCACTTGGTCATACATGTCTGCAGGAAAAGGACACATCGCTTGACGTCACAGCATGTCAATGCTTCACCCCGCCACACTTGGTCACACTGGGAGAAAAACCAATTATTCAGCTCTTCTAACCATGTATTGCAAGCTCTGGTTGGTGTTATCTGGACCTGGACAAAATGGACTGAGGAAGGAGATGTTCCCACAGCAGTCACTGCTCCCAGACAGTGGATCTCCACTCTGGAGATCTTGTCCAGTTACTTCCCGGTTACTTAACCACACTGATGCACAAAACATGGACTGCAGTGTCCTCTGGTCACACCAACCAGTCCTACACTTGGAGGCAGGAGATACTTGGAGATAGGATGTCCTGGAGACAATCCAGCCCTTACTTCCCAGCCAAGCCAATGAGTATTTCAGCAGTTTGGGAAGTCAGGTCGGGTGTTTTTGCTGCCCCATTCCAGACTTCCTACCATGGATCTGTACCATGACCCATGCAATGTGCACGGCACACCAAAGGGCAGCAGACCTTCCGTCTATCTTTATCAAAATCAGCGTGTTGGAAAGGTTCAGGTGTGCAATAGCATTCTTCTCTTCTTGCATTAGAGTTTGTTTAAGGCATTTTGCTCAAAATTATTAAGAACAACTCCACTGTGTAAAGACAGTACATTGAAAATATCAGCCCCAAAGGTGATTTAAATAAAAGAGAAAAAAGGACGGCAAAAGAATTGATATGAGATGATAAGAGTTTATAATGGATACAGTTTGTAATGGAAACAGGCACCCTCGAATACATACATTTTGTTACATATGATTATATATAGAAGTATCAAATCAAATATACAAGAAATGAAAAATACTTACTAGGATCATCCAGCCCACCTTTTTGTTCACACAGGACTGTGCCCTGCATCTCTCTCCCAGTGCTTTTTAAAGCTTTCATTTAGAAATCCCAAACAATAAATCTCCTCCTTCTTTAGGGGCATTTCCACAACCAAATGGATGAAATTTTCCTCAGCATTTAGCCAAACTTCCCCTCCTTCCCCATCCCCATCCCCATTAATTTAATATTCCTACTCTTTGCATCACCCTACATAATCTCTGCACTCCTTTGGGCTTGCTAGAAATAGCAGTAGGCTTTTCAGTATTTCCCCTCAGACACAGAACAGGTATTCATTCCTCATGTCTCCCAGGACAGTCAACCCCCTTCATCATTTTTGTTCTTTGCCCAGCATCTCCCAGTCTGCCTCATTTTTTCTGGCCATTAAAATACCACCATGTGGGGCAGAAAGACGAAGCGGGTCGCACGTCCGTACCCCGCACACGGGCTGGTCTGCAGCCATGGTCTGAAAAGACTGAGACACTTTTATTCATCTAAAATCCTCACAATCACCTGAGAAAGCATTTCCAGGGAAGAAAGAGACGCCAGCCAAGGTCCCCTTGTCATTTAACCCCAGTTTCATGTTAAGCAGCAGCATAGTTAAGCACTTAACTCTTTGGGAAATACACATACACACTCTTACATATATATATATATATACACACACTAACATATAGAGAGCGAGCAAGAGGTGTATATAGTGTGTGTAAATATATATATATACACTAGAACCACAGGCACTGATGTGATCTCTTCAGTTCATTCACAAGGTCATTGTCCAAGTACCCAAGAAAAGGAGTTTCATGTTATTTAAGAAATGTCAAATGCTGATGAAAAGAAGAACAATTTATTTCCCCCAATTGAGAATAAACATAAATTCTGTCGGAGACAGTGAGGACTGAGAACCAAACAAAACTCCAACCTTTTCCATTGTCATGAGCACAGAAAAAGACCTCAAAAGGGGTGACAAATTTATTACTAATTACACAATTATTTTATTATGTAGTGCTAGTAATAAACCACTTGAAGTACTTTCAGCTAATTCTAGTGTTAAGAAAATAATTGCTTGATTCAAATTATTTTAACTGAATTAATTCTTTACTAGACATTTTTTACTAGTGCTACATAATAAAATAATTGTGTAATTAGCAATACATTTTTCACTCCTGCCAAGGGTATATATTTTACTCGGGTTAAGTGTAGAAAAAAGAAGCGCTACTTGTTTGAACAGGGCAGAGGGAAGAGGAGTAGAGAAACTGAGCAAAACTTGATGTTTTCTGTGCACAGCTCCAAATCTCTCTCAGGTTTAGCAGGTGGCATCAGCAAGGTCAGGGAAGTGTTTCTGTGCCTACGATCCTTTCAGGATCACACTTTCAAAGCTCTCCAGAAGCACAAACTTTATCACTATGCAGTTCTGTACACAGTTACTCCTTTTGGGATCCTGCAAGGCAGCACTTAATTTTCCTGGAAGGTCCCAGCAGCCTTAGCTTAGTATTTTATAGATGGATTTACTGATTATATTATATTATATGATTTTATATATGGATTCAACTGCTGGCTTCTCAAAACTTCCACTGAGGTCAGAGGAGCTGCTGCTGTACTCTTGGGCTATAGACAGATAGTTTCAGATACTTTCAGACCTGTCTGTAAACTCTGCAGCAGAGGATTTCTCCTTTTCTAATGGTAACTACTTCTGCTAATGGAGATCAAGTTTTGCTCCACTAAGGAAGAGACAATCAACCTGCCTGTGATCACGGAAGGGTTCCCATGGTGCCATGGAAGCTGATGAGCTCCAGAGACGAGCCAAGGGGAAGCGCAGTGTCCACAGCTACAGGAGGGTTTCTGCTCTTCTGTGGGGTTCTCCCCTCCCACCATCTCAACTGTCCCCTCTGCCTACACTTACCACTTCAGCCAAGCAGGGACTCTTAAAGAATGTGTATTTTTAAGAGGTAAACTATCAGTAGAGTTGATGAAGATCATAAAAATACTGCAAAGACGACCCAAGACACCTGCCTGTAGTCTCCATGCCCAGTCACCCCAACACACAACCTCTCTGATTTACATCTATATTGTATTTGAGTGTGAAACCATGAAACATTTGCCATACTGTCACAACTGCCTCTTGTTTGCAGTTTTGCTGCATTCTCCACTCTCACCATGGAGAACAGTGCCCCAAATTTAACTGCTGCAGGTGGGAAATGATGCCAGGTCTCCATGGTGTCCACTGCTCTGTGCTCGAGTCAACCCAGCAGCCCTAGACCTTATGAACTGTTCCTACTGTAACTAACACACTTCTTATGTTTAAAACAAAACCCAATGGCTTCCATCATCATCCTGCTGCAAGGATCACCACAGGCATTTTAAGAGCAGGCTGTTCGCACAACTCTTCTTGCAAAGAAGTTGCTTATGTTGAGATTGGAAAAAATAAAACGAAATATTCTCTTTGTGGGTCAAAATTTCGTTCCTGTATTAATTTAAACCTCAGCATAATAAGCCACTAAGGCAGAAATGCTGCAGCAGTCCCCTCGGAAGAGTTTTCGTTGTTCCGTAGGGCAGACTGTTTGCAGCACGTTCCCATCCTCTGCTCAGCTGCAGTCTGCATCAGCGCCTACTCCACACAGACAAGAAATCTGCTGGAAGCTGTTATCATTACCCTGTATGTGTAAATATTGGCAGTCAGATGCAGCACGCGTGCTAGAAAGGCTGCAGACAGCTTTTTACATTTCCATAGTGTCGGGCAGCATGCCCTGAACCTCCAAAGCTGGAACGGATCTCATCAGCTTGGCTGGATTATCAGATAGGACCTGAAGGTAAACACCAGGCGAACACCGGCTGCAGACACATCATGTCCCTCATAAACCCATTACATACGAGCAATACCACCATTCAACACCCAGGTAATCAGAGATTTAAAACAGCCTCTTCATTCTGCCGAGATCTTTTTTTTTTATTGTTATTTATAACCTGTCCCAGGAAAAAAATAATAAGTAAAACATGAAAAACCAACTGCGAGTGACCCTGTAGCACAAGCGGCGCCGCAGTTTAATGTCGCGGGGATTTGCATGCTATCAAACTATTCATGCCGAGTCCAAGACCCTGGTGCTAATTTCCAGTAAATTTCACGCTTGATGTCTCCCCGTCGTGGGTCACTGCCGGTTCGCCTAAATAAACCACTTCCAAATGGCTCCTCCATCTAAATATTCAAGCCAGTTTTTATAATTTAATTTTGCATTATGCTGAATAGCCTTCCGGCCAGATAGAGCTCATTGGGGAAAGCACCAATACCATTGTGATATGCCTTTATTTATGTTTTTTATTTATTTATTTTATGGTTTGAATTAGACCTCCTAGGCCGACTAGTAAAGACAGGGGATTTTTTTTTTCTTCTTCTTTTTTTTTTTTCTCCCCCCTCCGCTAATGTCAATTTTCAGCATAGCAAGAGCTGTCTCTAATCTTTTCCTACTCATTACACACAATTTTGGAGTCATTTTACCCACAGTGCAGTCGGCTTCTGGCAGTGTGTTTGTGTGCACTGAGGGGTGGCATAATTGTTTATTTTCCCTCCCTGCATAATCCCCAGCCAGCATTGAAACCAAAACTGCAAACAACTCCCCAAGGAACGCAGAGAGCGTCAGGAGAGACCACGGCTCGCTACGCGGGCGCCAACAGCAAACAAGGGGCAGGAAAACGCAGGGACCAAGGTGCCAACTGCCATGGCTCTGCTCTCCCCTCCTGCTGCCAGCTGGGGATGTGCAATATGAGTGTCCTTGTAGTGCCCTGTCCACCTTGGGCTTCTGGTCCCAACTCCAAAGCTAAACTGAGCTTCTGAGGAACCCACCAAAGGGCACAGGCAAGGCCAACAGATCTCACAACACAGAATGGCAAAATAATATTTAATGAACACTTGGTAAAGTTACGTCCACAACCTCCCCCTAAGTTTTGCAGCAGGGAAAGCAAGTCATGAAGGGAGTGCAGCAGCAGGAAATGGAGCAGAACCATCCTGAAAGGTTAACAAGTATTTTCCCAAGGAAAGAATTTTGCCACCTTCCAGCTTTGCGTCTGCAAACTCCATGGCATTGCTCTCCCACAGCAGAGCAGGACAGCCGTTGTCACCCTGCCAGTCCTTCCAGAGCAGGAACTTTTACCCTGTTAGTGCATTTGTAACTTTGCTTGTGTGTTTGTGAAGTGCCACATGCAGGTAAGAGGCCGTAATCTTTTACTTATTTAAGTTTTATAGTATCAATCTCGCATTCTTGGCACTTCACAAAATTTAAAGGAGCAATGTGTGGTGCAAAAATCAAACTGCTGGCACATTAACTGAGCAGTTTTATAACTGTTCACTTCATATGAACATCGCCAAAAGAGTCAACCGGGAGACAGTGGGAAAAATCACCAGTGAGACGATGCTTCCACTTGACAGAATAGGCCTGTCCATTTTTGATATGCAATACTTTTGCCTTATCCAGCCCCAATTTCAAGCTGGGGCAGAAGGATATAAAGCTTTCTGAGCAGAAGGGGTTTCCTGAGATTAGTGTTTCATTGCCCAGGTTGGCAGCTGCCAGTTTTGTTAGCAAGGAGACCACTGTGAGCATCCCACTACCTCTTCTCACTGCAGATGACCTGGACAGTTCCTATAACCACATACAAGGGTGCATATAAAAATACAACTGCATTGCTGCTTCTGAAAAGAACTGGATACCAAATTTGCTCCTTGCATATTCTGTGTTATTCTTCTATGTGTCTATTAAAAACAAGACACACATGGGGATCTTCTTCATGAAACCCTTCGTCACCACAGCGACTGCAGCATAGTGTCCCCTTCCTCTAGCTGGCTGTGCCACAATCACAAGTGACTCTCAGGTGAGCCTGGCAGAGCATTGCCAGGATTTCGGAGGGTGACACCTCCAAACACTCTGCCTGGCCTAGAAAAGGAGCCCCTTATTAGCATTTCTAGGCAGGTCACATACTTGCCATGAAAGAGTGGGGCTGGATGCAGACTGCACCAAAGACGGGTGAAGCAGATCCACTCTGCAAGCTTATGGGTACAAGTTGTCACCACAGTTAAGCCAATTTAATAGTGAGCTGCTGCCCAAAGACAGGACCTGCTTCTGTCCCTTGCCACATTGTCCCACTGCTGGTCTGTCCCCAGAGAACCACTTCAGGGTGCTAAACCAGTAGAGCTGGTGCCATGGGGTATGCCATGGTGGGGAACAGCAGCAGTGCCCTGAGCAGTAAAAGACAAGCCACGATATGGGACAACACTGAAGGGGATCCAAATCGATGGTTACCTTTCATTCCTCCAGAGAAGCCTCTCCAGTTAGCAAAGACCATCAGAGGCAGCCCTTCTCTGTTAAAGTCATTGATCGCCTGCGCAGTCTTGAAGGCAGAGTCAGGGAACCAGACCTGACCAGCCTGCTGGATTATCTGTTGGGAATAAGGAAGACTGTTAAGCCTTGAAGCACGTTAATTTAAGAGTTAGTGTAAAGATACAGAAACAGGTGCAACAAGAGCTGTGATGTGGAATTAACGACAGGGAACACAGCACGTGAAACGCTTCGGATCTGCTTGTCCACAGAAGAACTGGGACAATCTTTTTGTACCAACATCAGCAGGAGTGCTCCCACTGACAGAGCTAAGAGGAGGAACAGAGATGGTGTGGAAAACCTGATACTATTAATGCTGCGAGAAGGTGAAGGAGAAGAAGAGAGAGAAAAGGATATGCAAAGGAGAAGACCCTGAAGAAATGATGTAGGGCCAGAGCTGTGATATCAGGAAGGAGAAAAGCAGAATGTCAGAGCAGGAAGAGCACAAAACACTATGGTCACAGCAAGACAGAAGGGAAATGATTTTTTTGCTTGCCAGATCTCCTGGGCCCTAGTCCCTGCTTCTCACCTAAGTCACGGGAGAAACAGGACTGCTGGGGAATGTGTCTCCTGTATGAATGGCCAACACAACTGGCCATTCACTCCTCCCAGCAACTGTCAGGCACTAGCACCCCATCAAGGAATGGTTATACATTTTGTCCCACATTTGGCACTAAAAAAAATTCCCCATCAAAACAAATGCTCTTTCCACAGAGACATTTCCAGAGGACAAACAAGCAACCGAGCACACGTTCAACCTACCTTGGCCTCCGAGTCCAGGTTTGCAGGATCAGCAGGGATGCTGAGCTCCACCGTTCTCGTTTCTACGGCAACTACTCCTACAGGTATTCCTCCCAGCCTGGTAACATGCAAAACAAATCAAAATTTGTATTTCTACTGTTCCACAAATAGACTTTTTTTTCCAATTTGCATCAAAATACTCAAGAGAGACAAATAACGCAAGCGAACGGTGGAAGAAGCATTCTGGCCTTTTTCAAGAGTTTAGGTGTGTGGCTGGAGAATTTCAGAGCAGAGTTTACAGTTCTCAAAGCAAAATCTTGTTCTAAAACCTAGCACATACCTCACTAAAAATTAAATAGAATAAACCAAAGCCCAGATTTTAAACGATAGAGCTACATCTCCACCACCCTTCATCTGCTACCAAACAGATTTCGACACCAATTGTCCTGACCACAAAAAATACCCCTGAAGACCCAAACCCTGTTTTCACAAGTGCTGCCAGCAGATGAAATACATCCAGAGGCTGCATGTCTGAGCAAAGCTGATGTCTCAGCCACCCTAAACCTCCACTGCCGACCAAAACTTCCCTCTCCCCAGAGGTTGGGGTGAATGATGGACAGAAGGTTTGGGTTTGCTGGCTATCTCCTCCCCAGCCCGTCTGCTACGGGGTGACTGCAAGGGTGGGAAGGGTGCAGGGACAGAGGGACAGGCAGGGAGCGCAGGCAGCAGGGAGGATGCTCAGCAGGCAGCAGGGAGGATGCTCAGCTCTGCTTTCCACAGCATCTAACCACTCCTTTACACAAAAGGCATCTCGCTCGCGATGACAACTGCTTACTCCCAGGACGGGAGTCCCAGCAGAGCCCGCGCTCTCTCCTCAAGCACCTCAAGCTGGATGACACGCGCTGCAGGCAGAGACAGCGACAAGGCCTGTGTGCACTAGGGGGTTGGAAATATTCCCATTCACTATGATTAAGAGTCTGCCTAGAAACCCGTAATTGCAGAAGCCGTCTTAAATCGGTAACTTATAACTTCTATATTAGGGCCCATGTGACCTAATAAAGAACATCTTTATCCAAGTATTACAGTTATTTATTGAACTTGAAAACAGCTCAAAACAACTTCTGTTTTCCATTATACTTCATATAAATTTTATCAGGCTAGCACATGAAGATGCTACATCTTGTTTTATAGTGTGTCCCTGGACAAGTTGCCATAGAATAATAAAAGACAATTTACAGCCAACAGCACACATATTCCAAACATACATACAAAAGATGAGTTTTGGCAGCACTTACAGTAACAATCCCAGAAGAATACATTCATATTTGTTTTTTTCAGAACGCCCTGCTTTTGAAAGAAGTCAGTTTCATTTGTGTTATATATACCTGCATGTGAGAGTCCAAAGCAACTTGGAATTTGTCAGAAGAAATGAACTGCAAGTGAAGCTGACCATGGGCCTGGGCAGAGACCTTCTATCTTTGCCAAATAATTGATTTTCACACCCCACTCCCTGCTCTCTGCTTAACATAAAAGCCTTTAAATAATTATAGGGTGCTGTGAGATAAAACTTTAGAGTGTCATGGATGGCAGATACAAATACCACAGTGTATGAAAAGGTCACAGGACATCCCAAGGTTACGTGCTACAATTAAGAGTGGAGTTAGCAGGTATTTTCAGCTCCTCTCAACACAGATCAGACAATATTCTGAGTGGGAAGGACCTTCAGGGGTGACAGCACTCAGACCCTGGGACCAGCAGTGGTCAGAGACATGAAAGTTGGTGAAGGCAGAGCTGAGCTGCAGCTGCACACGGCCGGCCCTTCGGCTCAGCAGTGCTTCGTCTCTAGCTGGGCTCGTGCAGCCGAACGTTACCGCGCTGCTCTGTCCTGAGCACGGACTCCTCCTGCCCTGATGTGATATCTGAGCAAATGGGAACGTTTCTCCGTATCATTCTCCACTAGGATAGTCCAAAGGTAGTTCCAAAGCCTTTAAAGACCCTCAAAAATCTTAAGAAGAGAGGAACAGAGGGATGTTTTGCTGAGCAAGCCCTCTCCTTCAGTTATTATGCAGCAGTTCATTAACATATGAACATAGCTCCTGATGGCCATTTGAGAGATGTCCAGAACGGACACAACCTCTGACATGTTGCACGTGAATGCCCTAAGCTTTGCTATCTCACAGCATGACCCCTGGCTCTCTGACCTTTGTTAGGAGAACTCTCTAGAGCTGTGGCTTTAAAGAGTCTAAAAGAGAAACAGGAGCACCCAGTGCCAAATATTCTGGGCTCATGTGTGCTACCAACACAATGGAGATAAGAAACAGCACTGGTTCATGGCCACGTTGGCTGGGAGCCCAGCTGGCTATCCCAGTTGTGCTGTGTGCTTCAGGAACAGTGCTGGCTCTCCCTGTCTCCCACTGAACACTCTGGTAATCAAATACAGCATCACCAGGGACGTCCTGGTACTACAGTCAGTCCTGGCAACATCAGTTCGGTGTGGCTAGAGGCTGATGGAGTCAGACCCCAGGGGTGGCCATGGGTTTTCCAGAAGATTGTGAGCATTATCAGGTAATTTGTCTATGGATTGTTGGCACTCTGATACTGACAGAACAGGAGGTGAAAGATCTGTAAATAGAAGATTTTTCTTTGATGCAGACTTCTGCTAGGAACTAAGGCACTCTGAACGCCCGCCATGCACAGGCACGACTCTATCTCATTAAGTGTAACACCTGAAGCCTCCAGGATCCCATTCAGGCACTTCAGGTTTGGGTTTTTTTTTCCTCCCCTCTCACTTGTTAACACAAAAAAAGAAAAGGCTGACAATTAACCAAAAATACTGACATCAATTAGGAGCTGGGAGTCTGCTGGAGGCAAGAGTATGAAGCTCTGTCTTGAGAGGAGAGCTGGCAGCAGCCTGAGGAATGAGGAGTGACAAAGGATAAGCACACTGCGTTTGGACAGCTCAAGCACTTGTAGTGGAAACTCAAGGGAGATAAATGTACTCTTTCAAAATGGCTTGATTGTGAGAGGAAGCAGACAATCAGATCAGGAAACTCACAGTGCCATTTTGGAGGAGGCAAAAAACTGAAGAAACTAGAGAAGAGGTGATTGAGGGGGTTTTGAGCCCAGCTGTGTCCATTCTTCTGAGCCCATTCTGGCCAAATGCAGGATCCTATCTCCAGGCTTCTGCTTCCTGCCAGCTCTGAGAGTTCATGGACCTGCAACACTGAGAATGACCCAGGCTGCAAATATTTTCAAGGTAGGGATCTAAATCTCGAGGCAACAGGGAACATTTTAGAATCCTGCACAGGTGCCACTTCACAGCAAGGTAAGGGGAAGTGACTCCCCTTGGGAGGACGTGAGTGCCACAGGTCTCTGGAGCTGCACATCTCTGCATCACAAAAAATAACTAAGATCAGGTGTGGTGGGTGCTGGTTTGGAAAATGCTGTCTGTTATTCGATGCAAACCTCAACATTACACTCCTCTATGCAGAGTTTCTTGGAATTTGCTCTAGTTTCAGCTGAACTTGCAAGTCAAATAAGACTGCAAACCAATAAATTGTGTAAGATACCTTCAACTAAGTCAGAGAAGGCCTCACTATGCAACCAGGTACCTAGGGAAGCATATATTGTCTGCCACAATTTTAAACAATATCTCTCTTTTTGGCTTTTGTGCATGTTAAAGCTGTCAACCTCCAAGGAAAACAGGAGAAATGATCAGACCATGCTTCATTCGTGGGGTAAAGAATTATCCTGTTCAAGTAATGACTTATTTTTACTTAGAGCCATCAACTTTCAAAGGAGGTTCTAGAAAAGTGCAAAGCATAACGAAAACTTGATTTCTACAATGTCTAAAATGCCTCTTAGAATTTACCTTGCTCTACCAACCACAACTGTCTGCGCCCAGGGCTGCATGATCTCCACGAACGAGCCATTGTCAAAGAAACCACTTAGCCATTGTCCTTTTTGACCTAAAGGGAAGGAATAAAAATGGAAATATCAGAGGAGGGAGGGAAGAAATAAGAGACAATATAAAAGGAGCAACTGAAACTTGCTTACACATGCCAACTGGAGAACTTGGCATTGTCTTTTTATTTATTTATTTTTAAAATAGATTATAATACAAGGGAACATTAGACAGCTGAGCATTTGTCTGCCTTCAGCCATCATGTCTTATTTCATTTGCTAGTCTGCATAAACACAGTCATTTATCAGCAAAAGCATCATTTATTGTTAAACGATGGGGTTCGGATAGCAGAGGGACTTTGCATGCCTTTAAATAACTGGTTTTTTTTCAAGACACTACAAACATTTGTCAAAAGGCAGTAAAGTCATTAAAGATATTTTTCAAAATGCCTATTTCTATTTTAAAACTTATCTTACATTTTTCTCCCGATTCTTCCTAATCTTTCCTTTAAAGAAAGAATGCTGAAGGGAGTCAGGAACTAAATATAAAAATTTCTTTGATATTTTAAAACTACACTAAACATCTGAGCATGTTCCACACAACCAAACTGCTCCTCAAGAGCACGTCACCAAGATGACTGTGCAGTTCTAAGAGAAATAAACTTTTCCTGACCCTTGGAGACAATCAGGTTCTACCCTGAAGGACGAGGGCCTGATTACCCTGGCCGTGCTATGAATGATACTATGAACCAGCTGCCCTTTATAAAACCAGTGCAGTATCAGACTTGGGGTTCCTCCTGCATCACAAACTCCAATACACTGACAACACCTCTCCACCCTCATGTACACTAACAATCCCCATACATTCCTTCAAAACAAATCCTCAGGATGACAGTTATTCCTATGGGAAGAGGGGTGGCAGTTTATGGTGTATTTCTCTACATTCCACATGTGTTTCTTAAGTGGATACAAAAGACACATGAAGCCTCACGACGCCGATGTGCGCAGGGGCACGGCACCGTTTCCAGACAGGAAGACCATAGTAAGAAGGTTTTCCAATATTTCAGCTTGGACCCTACTCCAGTGACCAGGTAAGGACTCAACAAAAAGCTTTCCTTTGGCTGACTGCTGATGCTGGACTGGGCAGTGACAAGTAAGACTTGCAGACAGCTCTCTTCCTGCTGTATAAGCTGCATATCCCGAAGTCAAGGCATCGAGATACTCTACCCACCCAGACAATACAGAAATCACAACTCTCTTGGGACACCTGCTTTCCACTGGGGCTTCACAAAGCTCTGCAAAAAGAAACCCCAAAAAACCCCAAACCCCTCCCAGCTTTACCCCTTGGCACACAGCTTCTGAGGAACACTTTAATCTGAACAAGCACCTCTGCTTCTGCAAACCCAAGTCCAAAACCAATTAAAAGTGGAGATCCAAGCAAGCTAACCTCTGCTGACTTAAACAGGATGGAGAGTGTTTTATCAAGACCAAACTTGTAATTACTGTGTTCTACATTCTTTGCCTCTGTGGCCCCACTGTAAAATGTGACCATCCATTTCAAAATTATCTCTTTATCGTGAGCCCAAAGCTGATCGTTTAGATTCTGGCCTCGTGTCGGGCGTCAGTTTGAAGAATATCACGGCAATATCTCCTCTAATAAATGGCTTTAACTTTTCACCTAGGAGATATCTGCTTTAACTTATCGCAGGGAATCATCTGCTTTCCTTAACGCTTCCACTAAATTAAAATCTGAAGTCACTCGATTTGGAAGCCAGAGTTAGCTGCACTCAGACAGCTGGATGAATTACTTGAGAGATGATGAAAAAATATTATCCAAAACCAGAAAACTTACTTTATCACAAATCTCATTTTAGCCCCCCAAACTCATTAATAACAGCAGGCATAATGGTCACCCAGTTTGCAGCTTGTACCCACACAGGCAGCACAACCCCAAAAGCATGCGTGGGCATTCAGGGGTTTGCAATGTTTCTAATATAATTGTTCTCCAAGACCTGCAGGAATCCTGTGATTCCTTTGGGGTATATTCCTTGTGTATATGGACTTCCTCTGAACCACAAAAAAAAGAAAATCTATAAAAGTAACTAATGTGTCCTCAAACACTCAGAATTTACAAGCTATGTTTATATATTGTATTCAAATTGTTTAGAACTAATTACTTTATAAGCTCCAAAACACATCTGGATTGCAGATATAAAGCCTTGACGAACAGTCTTGACACAAGACTCAATATTGTGTATTCTGGCCACCAAAGATCTAACAACGTACTTGGATTTGGGCGTCCAGCCAGCATCCAGCGAGGATCATAGGGAGTCTTGGTAGGAACAAAATCTATGGTTCTGTCTATAGGATCCTTGACTTTGAGGATAGGAACAGGGCTGTATACACTCTAAGGGGAAAAAGAAAAATATTGAAGGAAGTCATTCTCCTGCATGGCTGTGCACCGAACACCAGCTCTGAAGGACCTGGTCAGAGTCCTCTTTCCCCTACGCTGCACAGCTCTTTGACTGATGGGACCCCAGAGACTTGGCAAGAGCCTGAAGAATCTTCCAAGGTTCTCCATACACTCTCTCAAACCCTCCTTTGGCACTGTATGGCATACATTGTATTTCCTCTGCTCCTGAACTTCAGGCATAGCCAGCACTAACGAGGGGTTGCAATTAAATTTTGGAAAGGTGACCAGGCCACCTGACTCACTCTGTGCACTCTCCTGAAGGAAGGTGACCCGCGTGTTCTTGTTGCTGCTTTCCCAGCTGCGGAGCAGCTCACACATATACATCAACTCCCACACACGACTGCCTCAGAGGGGCACTTCTGGAGTCTCTCAGTAAGAGACAATCCACCGCTTGTGTGAAATCCTGCTGCCCACAGCGCCAAGGGGAGTGATGTGGAGGTACCCACGGCAGTGCCAGGCTGCCCCACAGCCCACTTCCTGCAGCTCTTTTAGACAAAAACCACTTTGTGTCCTTCAGTACCATAATGCTTATCAGCCTTGGTCAGGAGCCTAAACCCACACGTGCAGAGAGCCCCTCAGCCCCAAAACCTCGTGAACAAAGGGAACAGGCAATGGCACCCTGCACTCCTGCAAGGCCAGGAATTACCTTTGGCATGTAGGAAAGCCACTGCAGAATAGTGTAGACTCCTTCAAAATCATCACACACAGTGCTGTGTGTCACACCGTTGTTGTGCATTATCTGGATCCCACCCAGCTGGTTGTTGGAGGTATAAACTTCTCGTCCGAGCACCTTTTGAGAGAAGAACAGGAAAATCATCAGAGGATGGGATGTGACAAGGAGGTGTTGGCTCAGGAGATACATATAAGCAGCAAGCACCATCCCTGCAGCAAGTCATCATCACTTCAACACCAAAGGATGGACCAAACCACTCACAATAGACCTTCCCAAGCTCTGTGGGCAAGTAAGATCTTATGAATAGTGATCCCCAAGGGGAACGATACAAGTGGGGAAACTGAGGCACGGGGCAGTTGTATGACTTTCCCTTGCCCAAGCAGCAAATGGAGCTGGGTGCTGACTCGAGCTCAGCTCACTAATTCAGAATTGCTCTAAGACAACTGGTAGAGTGGACCCATTTCAACCTTTACCTGGGGAAAGAACCACCACCATGAATAAAGATGGGGGGTAGCAAAGCCCCACCAGCTCCTTAGAGAGACTGGAAAGAATAAGACCCTGACTGCTGGGCTTCCAATCCTCCTGCATGGCTCCATCTCTAATCTCAGCCCAGGCACTGCAGCTCTTTTCTCATTCTCCTGCTGTCTCTTTCCATTTGCCCTCTCACTGACTGATACACTGATCTCTCGGTCACTCGGCTTTCTGCTCCACTGAGTCCATATTACTAATAACACCTCTGCCACGGCCAGTTTACCTCATGAAGGCAGGAGCACATCATTACAAAATAAACTCATAACTTTGACATTCTAGCAAATACATGCCGTTTGTTATTTTTATGGGTTGAGTCTTTCTAACAGACAGAGGGCATTACATACCTGCTTCATTTAGGTCTTAAAAAAACCCCCTCAAACACACACAAACAATCTGCCCTCCCCCAGCAAACCACCAGCACAGCTCGTTTCAGGAAGAAGGGCTGCCCCATAGGAGGAGCAGCCCGGAGCCCAAGGCAACCTGGTCCTTAGGGAAGGGTTTGGATCTGACTTTATCCTCATCCTGACATCCTACAAGGAGCACTCGGACACAACTCATCTCACCCATAGTACAGAGGAACTCCATGTTTCTCAGGATTTGACCTTTTGGGCTGAAAGAAAGAAGGTGCTAAAGGGGTCTGAAAATAGAAAATTTTGATGTGGTTATAAAACTACACTGGATCAATTAGCTTTCTTCCTGCACAACATCAGTCAATCACAGCTGGGGTCAGGGAGCCACTGTGCCCATCTAAAGCACTGCCGAACTGGTAAGGCACAATGCTATCATTTACTAACTCCAAATTTATTTTCCTTTGGAGGAGAAAAGGCTGGTGGTCGGGCATTTCACAAAACTCAGCATTTTACAGGTGTTGGACAATCCTCACAGATCTCCTTGTCAGACAGATGTCAGTCGAGGTTTATGTACAGAACAAATCGAGGCACAGGAGTTATACAACTAGCCCAGAAATTTAGAATATAAGCATCATGGTTTTGCCCAGAGATGTTCCTGGGTCTCCCTTCCGAGCTCAAACACCTTCATCTTCCTCTAACAAAATCAGTGCCACGAAAAGGCATGGTAGAAAAGACAGCAGCATAGATTTAGGTTCAAGGAAAAGAAAAGCACAGGCCTCCAGATGCCAGGCACAAGCCTAGCTAAATGCTTTCCACAGAGGAAAATAAAAATAAAGAGAATTTAAACTCCCCATCTATGAACTAATGCAAACATATGTACATGTAAAATGGGTCTCTGCTGCTGCTTATCTAGAGACACTGTAGACAGCTCAGGTTTACCACTGCTGACAGGCAATGAAAACAGCCTAATATACCGCCTGCTCTCACCCTTAAATCCCTTTTTGCAGATCAAGACAAATATGCAGCTCCTTTTCCCGAGTGCTCCAGACATTCCAGTGAAGGGGCACAGCACTGTGAGGGGCTGTGTGATTGGAATCCCGCTGCAGCACCCAGCCAGCACGGTATTTACTGCCAGGCTGTCAGCAGAGGCCAGGCAGCCCCAGGCTGCACTAGAAGTTGTACAGACCAGCGCTCGCTGCCTTCACTGGTGTGACATGTAGGTCCACACGTGTGCACCCACAGCAGTGCTGAGGGCAGCAGCAGGAGTATGTGACCCAGGGACACACAAGCTCTAACTCAGACCCTGACCCAAAGGCAACGCAAGCGGCTCCGCTCCCCGGTGCGGAAACCAGGCGGCCAAGGGGTTAAAGAGGCTGTTTTCCAGGGATACTGCTGGGCTGGGTGCTGCTCCCCGAATCCACTCCTGCACATGTGTCTTCCTGCTCTTCTGTCTTCTCAGGAATGATCAGAGATCCTGCCAGCTTGTTTCACACACACAGCTGCAGGGTGAATTGGGTGCCAGAGGTTAAAAGGCACTGAAGGGCCAGCCAGCTCATAGACAATGATCATTGGGCTTGAGAAAGAAATGGATGCGATAGCCCATCCATTCAGCTCTGCTAACCACCTCATCTCTGACCTCACAGGACTACATTTTTAAAGGCTGACAAGTAATTCAATCTCCAATTAACAATCTTAAATGGTGCAATGCATATTGCTGGATAAATGTTTCTGCAAGAAAATATCCAAGGGTGAAAGAGAATGCATCTGCTGGAGAAGGCCAAACCTGATGCTTCTGCAATTAAAGAATTCAGGTGCTCCTCAGTAAGACATGTGGTCAGCAGAGGCATGAGTGGATTTAGAAATGTTGCTAAATAAGTCAGAAAGGTAATGCTAGAAACAAACTAGTGTGAGAAAAGACTGCACAGGATTAAAACCTGTACCTGACATGAGCAGGATCTGTCAAAAGGGTAAACTTCACACCCTGGGAGTTCGGGTCTGCCGGGGAGGAACACTGAGTCGCGTGAAGGAGGAGGCTAAGGAGGGATGGTAGCATTAGCCCAAGGCTTAGAGAAGGCCGGGCACGTGCACGGAAGGGTTAAGTTTGCAAAGCAAGCCCTTCCCAGCAGAAAGGTTACTAGCACTCAAGGGAACAGTCAAAGATGCAGCTACCAGAGTCAGCTGCCACAGACCAGAGATCAAGAAAGGTCCAGCAACAGGGGTGGGGAAGTACAGGTTCCAGGATTTTAAAGCTGAGATACACAATACACACATGCTTGAATATTGGCAATATCTGACCTCGGCTCTTGTGCCTAATCTGATGGCCTGTTTTTAGACCAAAAAGAGCAGCCATGAACAGCAAAGCACCAGGCAGTAAGCTCCTGGCACCAGAAAATTTGCTTTAAATTAAAATTCTTTCCACCCCATAAAAGCTCAGAAACCACGTTTCTGTCCACCTGGAGCTGGACATGCCACCAGACAAAGGGAGCTGCTGCGGGTGACTGGCCCCTCACAGAGATCTCAGACTTGCCCCTTCTCAAGTCTCTGGTGAGGACCCCTCACTTCTGTTACTCCTCCTTTCACACACGTTATCCCAGCACCTTCGCATTCGGGATATAATTCCCCTTTTCCAACCCAGCAGCAGCTGGGCTGACATTTCTGAACTCTGCATACCTGACACCAAACAGCCTCCCAGGTCGGATTGGGATGAGCCACTCAGTCTCCCCTTCCCTTGCTCCTGAAGACAAACCTTTCCGGGGTGCAGAAAGCAGCGCACTTACCAGGGTGCAGAGAACAACGGGCTTCCTCCGTGTCCCCATCTCAACTAAAGGATGAGGACACCAGAGATGTGGTCAAAAGGAAATGCTAGATCTGGAACGGCACGTGTTAAAGCTCAGCCCGTGATTGCAAGAACACGGGCAATTAATAAGGGAAATTAATGACAAAACAAGGGGAAATGGGTTTAAGCTGAAAGAGGGCAGGTTTAGATTAGATATTAGGAAGAAGTTCTTCACTGTGAGGGTGGTGAGACACTGGAACAGGTTGGCCAGAGAAGCTGTGGCTGCTCCTCCCTGGAAGTGTTTAAGGCCAGGTTGGATGAGGCTTTGAGCAACCTGGTCTAGTGGAAGGTGTCCCTGCTGCTGGCAGGGGGGTTGGAACTGGATGAGCTTTAAGGTCCCTTCCAACCCAAACCAGTCTGTGATTCTATGAACACACACTATTTTCTGGATAACACAACCTGTGACACCACGTGCTTACAAAATACGCAGGCAGCACTGCCAACTCATTCTTCCCTTGGTTCTCCAAAAGCCACTCTCCCTGCCGCAACGGGAAACCGCGTTTCTTTTCCTTCAGAGGATCTTTTTGGAAAGCAGAGGCAGGATTCTAGCAGCCTTTTCAGCCTTTAAAAGACCATCCTCAACAGGTTTCTAGGCACGTCATATGCATATTAATCATTTTCTAGCACTCAAACCCATGATGACCAGCTGCTTTCTCTGTGCTCCTTTTCAGAAACTGAGCTGCTGGTTAGTTGAGACATTTCACTGCAAAGCTGGTTTGGCTGCAAACTTGATTGGCTCATATGTTTCATCAAAGATGAAAGATCTGAAAAAATGACAGCAGAGGGCTTGAATGGGAATCATTATGTAACATAAGTGCTGTTATTATTCAGAGCGTATCATGTGTTTATATCAAATGTAAGTGCCAGATTTTTATCCGAATAATTTCAATAATTGCAATTCCCATCCCACCATTTATATTATCTGCCAGAAACCTGAAGCAGAAAAGGCACATGCACGTACTATAAATAGCCTATTTTTCATAAACAGGCAGAAATGATCAGAATGAATGTCTCATCAGAAAACACAATGTAGGAACTTAAAACCTGACTGCTATCATGTGCAGTCAAGCCTCAACAGATCTCCCAGCGCTCATCCCTATCGCTCTGCTCTTCCCCCACACATATCCTGTCATTAGAGGGGAAAACAGCAGCGACCCCAAAGAGGGGAACCACGCTGAGGCAGGATGCCAGTGAGAGCCATGCTTCCAAACAAACCCACTCCAGCCTGTTGGCGTGGCAGTGTGAGCACAGACACCTCCTCTGCCCACACACGGACGGCACTTCGTGCATTTCTAATCTCTGAACGTGTGCAGTTCCTGCACTTTTAATTTACGAGCGTTCGGTGGGGGACCCTTCTGACTTGGGAACATATTGGCTCGGTCTAATGCTTGGAGATTATTAAAGTCAGAGCTATACTCCACTATCAAGTCTACAGATCTTTTATTTAGAAGATATGGTGCTCTAAATGCACAAAGAGCTCCCTGTCACCTTCACATTAAAGCCCCTAGTGCCTGGTAAATGGAATTATATAGCTGTCATCTCCTTTCCCCAAAGTTTTAAGAGTACAATGGGCTCATTTTTTCACACTCCATCCCAGCTTCAGAACTAAGAGACCTACTTTGTATTGATTTAAAGTCTCAGAAATAAATAAACCTGCTTCACCAATGTGATTCACAAGAAATTCATGATACACTATTGCATGATATATTTCAAGCTGTGGCTCCAGCTCTTTTTTTCCTTTGGTGAGTGATGGGGGAGGTGGGAGGTAGGGGGAGGTGGGGGGAAGCTGACAGCCTGATGGTTATTGGAGATGGCTACTGACTGCAAATCCAGAAGCAGGTCTTGCTGGTGGAGTCTTTTTCTTGCTTTAATTCGGTGAGATCAGAGGGGGAAGGGGAAAAAGCAATTGCACTTCACCTCAGAGGCAGCAGGGGAAGACACATCCAGATGGACACTGCAACTGCAGCTGGGCTCTCTGCACCACCTTCTGCCTGAAGATCCCAAAGCACCTTACCAATACACAGGGAGCAGGGCTCCACAGCTGAGCAGATACAGAAGAGGCATTCTCTCTGCTTGCAGATGGCAACACAAAACATTATTGGGAGGAAACGGTTTTTCTATCTTGCAATAACTGGTGAGGAATTTTGCAAATTTCTGGATTGCAACAGAAAATAAAATTTTACAATCTTGAGATCTGAATAAATATCAGGCAGGGTTTGGTTTTGACTTCTGAAATATTTGTTGGAGGTATTAGAAATAAAAATTAATGTGGAAAGAAAAGTCAGTTGAGGGCGGGGAGGAGAACTTTCATCTGACCAAAAATAATACCAAATGAGAAACTGATCGAAACTGATACTTTTTTCCTGAAGAGTTCCAGTTTCAGTGAACTGGCATTTTCAAATGAAAAATGCCTTGTCAAAGAATTCCTGCCCAGCTCTCCTTTCACAGCGTAGGGAGACTGCGTGTTCTGCTCAAGGTCACTCCGTCACTCAGTGGTAAATCAAAAGGACTCAATATACTTTGCAAACTAAAATTACAGCCCCTGTTCTAGGTGGTGCAAACACTCCTAAATCCCTCCTGTCTCAGGCAGGGCTTCCCTAATCTAGACACTAGCCCTGTGAACAGTATTAATGATTGTCTCCATCGTACTGAAAGACCTTGTTTTGGTCATTCCCTTGGTCACCTTCTGGACCCCAACAAAACCCTCTGTGAAACTGTGTCCACTTTGCAGTGGGGTTTTAGGCTTAACCATGAGATAAGTGACAATTCTCCAACACCATTTCCACTCAAGTGTCCAGGACAGCAGATAATATCTCTGCAATTCACTGGAGAGAAGACCCACAGGCAGGTCACCCTGATATTCCCTAGGGACACCCCAAGAGAGGGGAGATCAGGATCAGTTATTATGGGACATGTTTGAAAAGTGTCTTCTGTTCAGCTCTGGTGGAACATCAGGCACCAGAGTTAATGCTCCAGTGAGAAGATACTCTGCAGGATCATCAGGAACTGGGACACAATCCTGGTTCTGGGAAACACAGGTAGGGTTTAGAATACTTGTGAGGTTCCCTGGAAGGTACGGGAAGAGATTTAGATAGGTAGAATATGGGCCACTATGCTAAACTCTTCTTTAATGGGAATAAATACACCCACAGCCCCCACAGCACAGGTACCACCCACACAGATAAACCCATCAAGATCCATATTAAAAATGATAGAAGGAGGGAGAAAAAAAAAAAGTAAGCAGGAATCTATTAGACTTTCTTCCCTAAGCAAACATAAAGGGACTGATAATGCAATGCCTGGAACGTAAATTGTCTCTAATGGGAACAATACACAAATATCACCACTTAAAGAAAGGCAATTAAAAATAAAATGCAGAAATGGAGGTGGTGGTTGTTTATTTGCGCTCATCTGAAGTCCAGGCATCCATCCTGTTTACATTAATTTCTCTACACAGAGCAAAGACCTTTGTGCTACCAAGACTGTCACCAACCAGACACTGCCAGCAGCCAATGCCTCTCACTGGCACCAAAAGAAACCAATTCTGCTCTATTCCATTGCCCAATCTTGCTAAACCGAGAGCGCTACTCTGATCTTGGTTCTCAAACCACACCGGGGTGTGAGTGATGGTGACCTACACCAGTGAGACCTCCAACATCACCGAGGTCCTGCATCAGTTTGAAGAGAGCTGAAGGAACCCACCTCCACCCATGAAGCCACCCTTGCTCCCACCACACCATCTGCTGCAACCACCCAGGGCACAGCAGAGAGACCCCTCCTGCCTCCCCCACCGCTGGAGCCAAGAGCGGGGTAACCTTGGCGAGATCCACGAGAGGAACCAACTGACAGTTAAAGCTGTTGAAGTGTCAATTTCTGTGTGACATTTCCAAGACCCTCTTTGATTAGCATTCTCAAACACCCTGCGCCCATACGTATCTTCCTAATAGTCTTGCTGTGCCACTACAGAAAGATTCATATCATGCATTAATAATTATAATGCTTCTTTGAATGACAGGGATGGCACTTGCTGTTCTAACTCACATGATTGCTCTCACATGACTGCTTTGATCTAATCCCAAAACTGGAGTCATCTTGAGCAGATACTGAGCTATCCCTGCCTTGAATCTCAAAAAAGAGCTTTCCACATTCTGGATTTTACAGTAAAACCCCCAAACAGCACCAGACCAACAGGGTTTTTATTTATTTTTCCAGATTGTGAAATTGAAGGGTAAATATTACTGCCTGCAATACTGAAGACCCATCACTCACACGAGACAGACTGAGACGGCATAAACTAATATTCCTCACCCCAGAGCTCCTCCAGTGAGCCGCAGACCTGGCCCAGCAGCCTCTCACATGGGCACAGCACCCCGCAGCAGCTCTGTCTGTTCCTCCTCAGCCCTGACCTGTTGTCTCACCCAAGACAACAGTTCAGTCCCAACAAGTTCTGCAGCTTCCCTCTGCCAAGACCTGCAAACATCAGGTCAGTGCCGGGCTGCTTTAGCACAGACACCAAATGGCATCCCAAGGGCAGGCTGGGTGTATGGGTATGTCCACGCGCCGGTCAGACGACACTGAAGAGCAGCCAACATCAGAGAGCCGTGTTGGCTCAAGTGCCTCAAAATAAACTTGTCTCACTGAGCAACTTACAGCTGGGGGTAACCACCATCCGAGGGAGCTGGTTTCAAGCTAGCTCACGCACACTGCTCCTCTGCCTGCGTGCAGATGCTCCAACAGTCCAGCTGCAACCCCACCCCAGATCTACACCATTGAAACCAAAAACCTCCTCAAAAGCAGCCACGCTGGTCTCAGTCCTGGCTTTGACAGTCAGAACAATTCAGGACTGAATTTAAGATACAAGGATCTTCTGGTCCCATGCAAAGGGGTTGTTGGGTTTTAAATGCAGATTGTCAAAACGATCCTTGCAGCAATTATGGGCTGTTGCATCAACAAGTCCTCAGGGACTCATCCGCAGTCACGTCGGTGACACACACACACCAGGCTATCTCGACACAGCATGGCACCTATCATGTTAACGACTTTCCCATGCACAAGTAGTGTCTGCATTAATGAAGGATGTACTCAGGAAAGGTCACTGGACATTTGCTGCTACTGGGTTTCTAAGTTTACTAGACATTTGCATATTGTATTAGCAAGCACCACTAATCAGTGCATCTCACAAACATCTCTCTTGAAGTTGTTCTTAAAAAATGTTTTCTCCCCTTAAAAACCACCAATTCACAGTGCCAGGACAGTGCATTACTAAGCTGGTAAACTGGTTCCTGAGCTCTTTCAGGTCTACACTAGGTTACACAAGTAGACATATTGTTTAAATTAAGATTGTTTTGAAGGGAAAAACTTCCACAGAAGGAAATTCTGAGGATGGGTTTACCTACCCTGCCAGTGCTCCACTGCTGGCAGGTACTTCCCATCTGATGAGCTCAAAACACATCACAAATACAAACGAACTAAGGTTTCGAGACCAAGCTGTCAGCAGGTAACTGCCACTACCTCCATGCTGATCAAAAACATCAGACCATGAGCAGGCAGGCAGCTGGGGGCAGCCTGGGAAATGAAGCTCAGAGTTCTGGCTTTGAACTGCGCTTTAAAAAGTTCCTATTTTAGGGGTTTCTCACTCTTCATCTTCACTGCCTCCTTCCCCACATGGACATACACCCCTGGCAGGTGGGATTTGTCAAGCTCACACTTGGAAGTTCTGCACACACTAGGCCAACACCACGGTGCCATGGGGCCCCAGGGACGAGCACGCTGGAGGACAGGCTGAGGGCCTGAGGTATGATTCAGGCAGGTCAAGCCTGGAGAGTTTTGGGGGAAATAAAGCTAAATAGAAGGGAGAGGAAACAGAGCAGTCTGCTGGTGAGATTCTTCCCTTCACCTCCAGAAGTGACGACCATTTGAGATGTCCTGCTGTGAAGTGCAGCGTGTGGGACAGCTCTTCATCATCACTCAGAAAATGAAGTGGTTGAGACAACAGGTTGAACATCTATATAATGAACTGAGGTGTATCAAGTTAGCAGCGGTTCCTGATTTAGCAGATCTCTGCTAAATCTGGCTTCCCTTTGAAAAAGCCTAGAACATGTGTCTGTAGAGAAAATATCATTGAAGGACACTTTATATTAACAAAACAGTCTTAAAGACAGGATTTCTTTTAACCACAAAAGAAAAGGAAGAGCAAACTAATTAAAAATAAGTCAGCAACAGACTTGGGAACATCCTTGAGAGGACTGAAATGGAATGTAGCCCTGGAAGCTTGAACCATATAAGCAATGCATAAACTGGGAGTGCTGGGCTCTTCAGTCTTACCTCTATGAAAAAGAAAAGCAATGGAAATTAACCCGTTAGCGCAGGCGGCAGCACGTCACCCATCTCACATGAAATCACACCGTGTTTGGCTTATGATGAGGAAAGGGAAGTGAGGGAGGTGGAGGAAGGTACAGGGGTGGAAAAAAGAGGAAGGCAGGGAAAGTTTAAAAAAAAAATAAAAAAAAAAATCTCTGCCTCAGCAAAAGTTTTCATTAAAATTTGAGACAAACGATCTCTGTGTCCTTCTCCCATGCTGCCTGGGGCTCCATGCTATTTCTATGCAAATAACAACCTCGTGGTTTATATCTTATTATTTCCACCGGAGCTGCGGCGACATGACCCGAGACGTGTGTGAGGTAGACAGCGAAAGAGAGAGAGAGGGAGAGAAAGAGAGGGAGAGGGAGGGAGAGAGATGGAGTGGCTGCTTGCTGAAGTGTGAAAAAATATTGTCAGGAGTGAGCGGCAAGAACAAAAAAAAAAAAAAATTGCAGGGATAACGTGTTTATTTCAGCCCCTCTCCCCATGTGAACCAGCACCTTTTAAAATTCATTGGGCATCAGGCGATCATGCACAATCCATCTGCTTTCACTTTATCATTTGCATTTCATGCCTCCTGGCTTTTGATGTGCTGATACTTTGATGCAGTCAGGAGACGCGCATTATCATTATTTCAATTTTCAGGGGGGTCAGCGGGCGCAGCACAGGCGCGCGCACACGCTCACGGGAGAGGAATGAAATGTCATTTCCACCTCTCCACCCCCTGCTGAAATGCAGTGGTGGAGACAAAAGGGGTTCAGAGGAAATGCAACCCTGGTGCCCCACATGCAGAGCGCTGTCCCCACCGCAGAGCATCACACGTTTCCCCAGGCCTTTCCCTCGCCCGTCGGTCCGGACTATAAACAAAGATGGCTTAATCAGGAGCAGAGGGAAACCTGGTACAGCTCTTGAGCAGTTTCTTGTCACCCCTGACAGGCAACTGGGCTGAGAGAATCCTTAAACCTGCTTGATATCGGGTGTCTCACAGTGCTATGCCTCCCTACTTACAAAGCAGTGACACGGAGGCAGTGAACAGCCAGCACGTGATGAGTCAACCTCTAGAACCAAACATTAGCTTCAGCTAAAAATGATATTGACCTTGAGCTCATCATCTAAGTTATAGGTTACAGTCTGGTTTTGGCAGCTGGACCTTTCCCTCTACATTTAAACCCTCAGGCTGGTTTTACATAATGATAATGAACAAGACCAGCAACAGATCTGCTGGCATTTAACGTTTGTCACAGTCCCCCTTTGCTCCTCTTGTAAATTAAAAAGAATCCAGTATTTCACAGGGAAAAAAAATAAATTAAAAAACCAAACAACTTGTCAGAAAAAACCTCAGTGCTCTCTGAAAGCCAAACTGTCTCCATTGCTGCAGAAACATTTTCGCACTGCACATTCTCTCCTTGCAGAGAGAAGACATTTTGAAGATGTGCACGCACACACAAGACTATGTAAAGCTTTGTACAGTGCCCTCTGTGAAGACAGTATTTCAAAGTCAGCAATGGAAAAAATTGTCCCAAATCTCTGAATATTTGTGTGCAACTGTGTTAGAAAACATTCAGTTCCAACTTCCATGCAAGGTAGCAGTTCCCATTTATTTATTTTGGTTTCAGTCATGATCTTTCCTCATGACCCTGCCAGCTGGATCGGTGACCTTCCAATGTCCACAAAGTAAATCACTGACTGCTGCACGGGGGTCTTCTCACCATCTACTCCAAGGGAACAAGAAGAAGCAAGGCTCACTCGCTCCACAGAGAAAAAACTACAATAGGTTTCCACCATGAGACCCTTCTGGGGTCTTATTCACGTGAATGAACAAGAACACATCATGTATCATGTTTAAATTGCACTCCTACAAGGGAAGACTTTGCTTAATTGGCTGCTGGCTGATAGTGACCTGACTTCTAGGCAAAAGAAAATGCAAAGTGTCCATCTAAATTCAAGGGACAAGTGTTTAACAGGTTACATGTAAGAACAGGGAGACAGAGGATAAGTCTGAAGTAGATACTGTCTCCGTGGCAGGATGATGCAAATGAATTAACATCCACCACTTGCTTCTCACTCTCCTTAAGATCTCAACTGGACCGAGCTTGGTCATTTCAGGTTAGCCCTGGACATCATTTCACTACTTCAGACATATTTCTGGGGCGCAATTATGGCTGGATCCATTCAATAAGCTCTGACTAGAACTGCAGGGACTGGGAAATGAAGATCATGTGAACCAGCAAGACACATCACACAACATCCGGGAGTGAGTGGGCATTCCCAGTCGCTCACTAT
This sequence comes from Antrostomus carolinensis, assembly GCF_000700745.2. Lineage (NCBI taxonomy): Eukaryota > Metazoa > Chordata > Aves > Caprimulgiformes > Caprimulgidae > Antrostomus > Antrostomus carolinensis. The sequence continues at coordinate 46,389 of NW_010334926.1, read as the reverse complement.
TCAAGGACAGGTAAACTTGTCTGCTGACAGATGTCAGGTGCTTAATTTAGACTAAATCCTTAATTTTTAAGTGCCTAAAATTTAATGAGATTAACCTAGTCCTAAAAAACCCCATTTGTTCCACGAGTCGAGAGTGCAGTTAAACCTGGAAAGAAGATGGCAGAAGAGGAAGACTAAACAGACTGGCCCTGCCATCTGGGAAACTCCGCAGGGCCCCGATCCCCAACAAATGACAGCTGGAACCAGGCAACTTACTCCACTTCAGCAAGCACTAAACTGACTCAATTTCTTTTTAAAGGACGGATCTTCAAATGTCTCTTTTCCTTCCATTGATGCAGGTGTGTGTGATGTGTGTAAGAGATCTAACTGAGGGTGCCGCATCCTGGAGTTGATAGGATCAATGCTTAATTTTCTGCAGAGCCCCCTTTATTCAGGGGAATAATTCAACGAGAGACTATTTTCCTTTTATCTCCCATTGTCAGGCAGGCACTCCTTGAAACGCAGCTTGCGATGAAGCACAACCACCCCAGGTGCTGGAGAGTGCCTGAGAACAAAGCCGCACAATGGGGAAGGGCACTCGCGCCCGCACAATCCTAACTCCCACCTAAACAAAGCCCTCAGTGAGAGGGACAAGAGCCGAGTCGGCTGCGAGCCGTGTCTGCTGCAGACAAGGAGCTGGAGGCTGTGATATTAATGGGCTTGGGGCAGCAAGGGAGAAAAAACCACCTCTGGTGGGGAAAAAAAGAAGAAGAGCCACTTTAGGAATGAAAGCGGTAAGTTTTCTTACAGCCTGAGATCTTCCTCCCTGCCCCCCACAGCTGAGGTCTCCAGCAGGTCTGACCCTTTGAAAATCACCACCACACACTCTTCCTCAGGCCGCAGTGCTGCCCCAGGATTAATGCAATGCTGTGGATGGCTGAAAGTTCAGCGTGATTCTGGCCCCACCTATTTTGAAACACGGTCCTCCAGACCCTGGAAACAGCCCTTATTTCCTCTATCACAGTACACAGTGGGTGGGAGAAGATGCTGCCCAGTCAGTGGGCTTCTCCACTTCTCTCATTCAGTCATTGCACACAACCTCTGTTAGAAGCTGCCTCTCCTTCTTCCCCTTCACCTGGTTCACGCTTGAGCCCTTAAATCTGCAGTTCTGCCTAGGTCACCTGTCAATCTCCAACCAGGATATCTGGAATTGTGCCTCTGGCTGGCAATACCATGTTCTGGTCAAGAAAGGTGCATGAAAGAACTGCTTTCTGAGCAGGAGAAAGGAAAAAAGACTGCAAAGGCATGAACATCTCACAGCTGCTGCCCCGTGTCTGTTGTCCTCCTTGATTGGGAGGAGTCTGAGAAGGGAGAAAGCAAAAAGGACGGAGCGCAATGACAGGCACAGTGGTGGCAGCTCCTCGAGTCTCTGGCAGAACTCACAGAAACACTAACTCAGCTCACATAACTCTGAAGACTAAAATGCAAGAACTTACTTTGTTGAGGGCTCCACAGCCAGTCAGGATTATATGAGAGTTCTCAACCTGGATAGTCCTCTGCCCCAGCCGAACAAGGTAAGCCCCAATTCCAATTGCTCGACACGTAACCTTAAAAAAAAAATTAAAAAATAAAAAAAAAATAAAAAAAGAAATTATATTGATTTCTGTCTTACCACACAGCCCAAACCTATCAGTTCAAACATCCAGATAAAACTAGGCATGTTTGTATTCCAAGGCTGTAAAATCTACTCTCACTGCAAAACTCCAGAATCTATTTTTTTGTAAAACAGAGTATCTGAGCATATACGAATTTTATTTAAAAAAAGAGAAGCAGTAACTTACAGACTGAGCAAACATGAAGCCAAATGACTATTTTCTAAAAATGTTTTAAATTTAGTTGGAAAGGGACCCAGCCCTATAGTGGTGCAAGTAGTGTTGCTCAAAGCCTACAGGAAGCAGTTTCCAGGAACCAGAAGTCTGATCCCAGATGCACCTTTTGGTTATCACTACAGGATTTTTAGCTGAAGCAGACAACACAGTTTGAAGAACAGAAAGCAGTGGGGGATTACCAAGTTGATGGTGATAATACTCTCATAGGCTAAAGATGATTCTCCAGCAATCATGCCAGATCCTCGGAGGTTCTCTATTCCAAGTCCATCTTCCTTTCCGATAATATCTGTTATCTTATACCTGAGGGAGACACACACAGCCTTTGAGTCACAAGGTCCAGTGATTTGCTGAATCAGTTTGCTATGAAGAAAATGAAAAGTGACTAAATATCATTAAAGCTCCAGAGTAATGTGCATAAAAGCCAGCCAGGACCTGTACCCAGGCTCATTCTGCAGCCTTGCTGAACACCATGGAACAGCGGCACGTACGAGCAGCCAGAGCAGCACTGCAAAGAGGAAATGCCAAGGGAGAGGAATGCCCCTGGAAAGTGTTCTCCTGTCATTCCCACAGGATGTGAGGAGCAGGCTGATTATAGGAAAAAGGGCAAGAAAGGAAGAGGATGGAGCCAAAAAGCAAAAGAAATAGAACAAGAGATGGTAATGAGGCTCTTACCTTGTCTTTCTTTCATGCCTTCCGTCCCCAGCCCAGTCCCTTCCTACTCAGTGCTCTCAGACTGGATTCTATCTTTTCCACTAGGCCCTTGCTAAGCAAAGTACTTGAGCATGTGCTTAAGTGCTTCACTGAAGAGAGCCACTGGCTTCCCCACCCCACACGCAGGCACGCACACGTCCCCACACCCAGCACCATCCTCATCCTTTTGTTCTTTCAGAGCTCGCCAGTCTGCAAACCAGCCTTTTTTTTTCTTCCTAAGCACAACGTCCTCCCTCTGCCCAGGAGCACCACTGCAGCTGCAGTCTAGCTCTGAAAGCTTCTCTGCATCCCATCTTCAGATGTGCTGCTTTGGGGTGCAGTTGGGAAGATGCAGACATCTAGAGTTGAGGTGCGTGGAAAACGAGGGGCTACAAGGCAGTTCAGTGCAACCACTGCAGCCCAACCCTTGGCCTTCACTCAGGAATTCTTTTATCCTTTCTACAGAATCTAGCAGAAAAGTAATTTTCAAAATTTAGACAGCAAGTCTTTGGGTAAGAACCATTGTCCTGGCCATTCGGTGTTTACCACTGCAGGACTCTCAGTCATGACTTGGGCCTCTAGGCAGTAGGAGCCAGCACGGCACTACTTCCAACATGGCATGTCATGATACAACTGTTAACTCTCCTGTTCCACACTCTGACCACACACAGCTCTGGCTTTCTACACACCTGGATCCTGAAGAATATCCTAGCTGGAGAGAACAATGTGACATGCATCACCTTGTATACCTAAGGATGAACAAAAAGCTTTCCATTCTAACCCACCCGTGCTTACCTGGACTCTCCATTGTCCTCCACGTGTTCACAGTGAACTGAGTTCAGGGCACTGACTTTCTTATAGTCTTGAGGAGTCAGGTACAAGTACTTGTAACCCTGCAGGAAAAAAACAGTTCATTCATCTCATTCCCACCTGTAGTCCCTTCCTGATCCCCAACAACCCCTTCCAAAAAGAAAGTTTCAAGGGAGCAGAATTTAATTCCAGACACCAATAGGAACATCCTCTCTTAACACCGGAGCTCCAGCTGAGGTCAGTGAAAGCCAGGAATGCTTTCAACATTCAGCACTAACTCATTCTAGATGCCAGTCCTGCTGTCTGAGAGAGCCAACACCAAGGAGAACTTTGGACCTAACAGTCTGGCAAATATTTACTCCCATCTCTATTAAAAGAGAGAGTGTAAAAATAAGATTCTTTTGGGAGCTACTGCAGAGTTTCACCTCTGATTCCTGTGCCTCCTTACCTTGTACGGGTCATCTGGGTCTTCCCAAGCTACGTGGAACATGTGCCGAATTTCCTCAGCCAAACCAATCCTGGCTCCACTGTTGGCAGCCACATAGATACGGGGGATGCCGTGCGTTCGAGCAAGCTCTGAAGCCCTCAGGAACAGCACGTCCTCCTGAGGCCCAAAGGAACCTATTCGGTATGTAATGTCATTGCCAATGACAATGATATCACGGCCTTCTGGATACTCGGGGGTCTTCAGAGTCATCTTCCAGGCCACCATCCCAATCTGCAAACAAAGAGCAGAAAACAAAAACTAAATGTACATCTTCAAGATGTGGAAGAAGGGAACCACGCAGGGGCCATTATCCTTATGTGTGCTGCACTTTGTGTGTTTTCTCTGGGAGCTCCGGTAACAGCAGCTCTGACACGCGCTGCCAGTGCAGAGCACAGCTGGCAGGACTCGATCCTTTCCACACTCACTGGAGCACATCCTCCATTGCTCTCTTCCACCCAAGACACTAATAGTGGCCCTCCCTCTCCCCATTCAGCGATTTGTCACGGGTCCAAAACGCATTCTGCAAACGCCTCTCTCGCAGGGTGCTGCGTTTATTCCGTGTGCCAGAGCTCCCAGGGTGAGGATGGATGTGCTGCTGCACAAGACTCCTGACCATCTGCTTAGGCTACAGAGATATCACCCCAGAACCTCGTCACCCTGGTTTCTCTCACCCTATCCTCATTTTAATAATCCTTTTATTTCATGACTACCTCATTTTTTTTTCCATTCCTTCCTTTCATTTCTTTGGCTCTTCCCTTTTTTCCTTCCCAAATATTTCAGCAGTTTCTTTCCAAACCTGCCTGGATAAGTAATGCTTTTTGCTGCATATTTTTCTTTTTAAAATCACTGAATGATCTCTTCTGGCCCATCTTATGGAGATCAGCAACATCTGTACCCTGCATCTCCCATCTCTCAGCTGCTGCGTATCACTGCACTGGGGAGTTGGCCATCCTGGAATGTCATTAACAGATGGAAATAGCAGCGTCCCTTGAAAGCCACATGCATCACCCAGTCTCCGCTTGCCCAAGGATCATAAGCTCTGAGTACACATTCCTCAAGCCGATTGCACATCCTCTGCAATCAGGAGGGTTGAAACTCTCATTGTGGAGACTCTGAATTCTGAACATGATGAACTAAAGCGGGAGGGGGAGAGGGGAGAAGCAGCAGACAGATATGTGCCATTTAATCCAAATCAAAATGGCACAATACACAGTTGAGATCCAATCAGCATCTGCAATAAGATATGCCATAATAGGCTCATTAAAAAAATAAAAAGGCAGAGGAATTAATCAAAGGGTCATTGGTAGTAAAGCAGGCAGCAATCCAAAAATATTACAGGCAGCTACTGGCAGATCCTTCCCTTACACCTCCCCTTCTGAGAGCTGAGATTGCAAGTTAACAGAATGATGGTGTTTCAGTTCACCTTCTCCTTGGTCTCAGTTTCATCCACTGTTATTTTGACTGATAGGTCGTAAGGGGATTAATTTGTTTGCCTCTGAATATTTGCAGGTTTACAGTTACATCTTAGCATCCAACTGCAATATTTGGAAGAGAGAGATACTGCAGCAATTTTAAAGACAGGAGCATAAATCCCTAAAAGTCAGTGGGATGCTTTGCTGAAATACCAGAATATTATTGCAAAATTAAAGGGAAAAGTTGTTATGTTGTAATGTTGTAAAAGAAGCGGATGCAGCTGTTGGTCAGGCTCACAGACCAAAAGTGTGTGCAAACAGACCAGGGGTCACACAGACAACCAGTCCAGAGTCTGTAAAAGCAACCTAATTCATCCCAAACCAACCAACACAGCCAGAGGGAATTCTGCTCTTCTACTGCTGGACTTTTATAGCAGGGAAAAAAAAAAAAAAAAAGGGAAGAAAGGTGAAAAAAGGAGAAGAAAAGTAAGCTTTGTCCTTCTGACTTGACTGCTGAGGGAAAAGAGATGCCAGGGGCTAGCTATTACACCTCTGTTCTAACTCAACTGTGGGCAAGCTTGCAATTAGAAACAGTAGGTTAAAAAAGTCTGCAAATCCAAAATTAAAGGTTTCAAGATTAGCCTCTAAGAAATAAGGGATGCCCATCTATAGCCCGTCACCTACCACAGCTCACTTCACCATCATTTATAGGTGCTTTTTTTTTTTCACTTGCCATAATTAAAGTCCTTAAGTGGGCACTTACCAAATCTTTCCAATAGCACCTCAGAAACCAGCTTTGGTTATTGACAGAAACCCACAAGGCAGATGGAGTAAGATTCTCTTTAAAACTGCACCATAAACTTCTTCCAAAATAGCACAGAAGTCACACTAATTTCCAGGTGTTTGCCTAAGTGGTCCTTTCCTTACAGCTACACTGATCCACCAGCCAGGACCTCACCAGGAAGCTTCAAGCACCATCAGATGAACAAGAGCCACATGAGCAACAGGAGAAATGCTCAGGCTTTGTATTTGCTAAACACTTGTCAGCAGTAAACTGCAAGACAGAAACACAGGAAGACACTGCCAGAAACCTTCACAACAACCACAACATATGAAAATAAAACCCTAGCACCCTCAGCTCACGTGTGAGGCAGATGAATTAACACTTGGTCCGGGGCTTAGGGACGAGTGACCGAGCTCAGTCAGTATCCAGGACTGGTCCCAGAGTCTGTCTCACCTATCAAGATGCAAGAGATTTATTTTCCTCACTTTCATCAGCTTGATGATTCTTGACAGTACAGAAAACAGGCAAATTAAAAGCATTTCCTATTTAGAAAATTCAGATTGTAATAGAAGCATTGGAATAGTTCCTAACCCAAGATTGTGTATCCTCTACATAAATAAAATCCCTTTTGTTCAACCCCACTAGTGGAATAGGAAAAACTATCCAGCCAAGGCACAGCAAACACAAACTCCTGAGAACAGTTTATAGCTGATAAATATGGAGCAACCATATGCAATTTAAGAAAAGAAAAATTAAAGTGCACGACTTTATTAACTCGTATGTCGTCCTGTCTCCCCAGCACACAGTGTGTTTTGTGCCATTTATACAGTGATAAAAATCACAGGGCACAACTAAGGATTTTTTTTTGCTATGAACAATGTCGATTCTGTTTAAATTTATAGGCAGTGGAGGACAGCTTTCTATTTCATAAAAAAAAAAAGATGAGATTTTTAAGTTAAAGGCAGCATGCCAAAAAAATGGAGAGTTCACAGGTTAATTAGACAGGCTGAGCTAATCACCTAAGAGCCCTGTCAGAACAATAATGGGTGATGGTAAGAGGCAGTGGCTGCAAAACGGGCTCTTTTTAAGAGGCAGCGCAGTTTGGCAGCTCTTCTCCTGCCACAGCTCTATTCCCAGCACACCCAGGAATGAGGAAGAGAGGGAGGAAAAAAATAAAAGCAGGAACCATCTTATTTAACTGTTTTTCTGTTGGCAAAATGATTTGTGCCACAGTATTTCCATAAGAAGTGGGACCATTATTCTCCTGTAGGAACACATTTGGTTTGAAAAGTATCACTGGACAGAACGTGAAAATCAAACCAGATGAATTATTCACAACCCCCGATCAGAAGTGATCATTATTTCTGATGTTCCAAACTGTGATTAGGATTCAGTGCTCAGATGTCATTTGCTCTCTGAATAGCAGCAGCAGCAATGCAGAATTGCATGACACACAGAGATTACACACAAGTTTTATCTATATAATTTTATACACACCTTCTCCCACTAGATCTGTGGCTTAATGTAACCATTAAGAGATAGTAAAGACACGGTATTAACTAACGTTCGCTTTCATGGTGCTCATAAACGCCATTAGTTTGACACACAGTGTCAACACTAATCATGGCCTAAAATTAACACCCAAATTGACTCCAACATTAATTGCGCTATCGATGTGAACAGTAACACACACACTCATGCAGTTACAAATTGACTGCTAGTGGCAGCCAGAGCTGTTGACAACAGGCACCAAGGGGAACGGGGAAGGAACCGATCCCAGGCTCCCTCCTGGAGCACGACGCGCTCCGAACGAAGGGGAGGCCAACGGAGTTCAGGCAGAGGCAGCTTTGCAGCCTCTTCCTAGCAGGACCCGTAATTCCTGGAGAAGCACAGCTGACAGAAAATCCGATGTAAGCAAGAACAGCTTATTACTGATGACATCTAGGCTTGAACCATGCCAGCTGTGTTGGTTTCTTCTACTTCTCTCACAACAAGGATGATGCTTGAGCCCAAGTACTTTATGCCACGCTTCATTTTATTTATTTACATCCAAATTTGGAAATCTGAATGTGGGTCCTGAAATCTCTAAATCACAGAACCATGGAATGGTTTGGGGTGGAAGGGACCTTAAAGATCATCCAGTTCTAACCCCCCTGCCATCAGCAGGGACACCTTCCACTAGACCAGGTTGCTCAAAGCCTCATCCAACCTGGCCACAAACACTTCCAGGGAGGAGCAGCCACAGTTTCTCTGGGCAACCTGTTCCAGTGTCTCACCACCCTCACAGTGAAGAACTTCTTCCTAATATCAAATCTAAACCTCCCCTCTTTCAGCTTAAACCCATTTCCCCTTGTTCTGTCATTAACTACCCTTATGAAAAGTCCTTCCCCAGCTTTCTTGCAGCCCCTTCAGGTATTGGAAGGCCGCTATAAATAGGACAACTGAACTTACAGAACCCTGACAATAATTGTCTTGTTCCCATTCTGTTGCATCTGTATCGTATGTAAGTTTCATATGTAAAAAATACACATAAAACATGAATATATTTGTATGTCAGTATTTTTTACGTACAAAAGTCATAATAAGAAAGGAAATGCAACAGTTGTAGTGGCCGAGCATGTGAGCACTGGAAATGCTGAAGCTGAACAATAATGAGAGCACATTTCTCCCCTGCTGTGCACACACGTTCTGACCTTGTTCCATGAAGGAACACGTGCTTTATTCCCCCTTCACAACCCCTGTCTGTTCGAGAGGGAAGCCAGCGCCTGCTGACCCCAGGATGCTGAAGCACTCTTACCATGGACACGGTTTGTTTTAGAAAGGGAACAAAGGCATCCACAGAAATGTTACTTGATGCAGATGTAGTGATTTTGGTATTTCATCATTCAAATCCCATGCCCAGAACTTCAGATCTAAAAGAGAGACTCTCTGCACTTCTACTGTGACCAAAACCTGCAATTTTTTTTATCTTCAGCATGAACCAATTTCCAGAAAAATAACATGATGTGCGTAGTTTGCCAGAGGCATTCAGACTTAATGCCTTGACAAGGGTGGAGTGCCAAAACCCAGGATTCCTTCATTCTCTTCTTGGCTCTGAAGAAGGTGTCATTTAGCGATCAAAGCAGCGGTGGCAGGCGGCACAGCCAACACACGTTGGCATGGTTCTTCCCAACAGCATGCGGCCAAGAGAGACGGGAAGAAACGGTTCCAGGATGAGACGTGACAAAGGCTTGGTGGCTAAAAGGCGTCGTGCAGTGCCAGGGACTGAAGGAGAGGTGGATTCATACTGCCTTGGTTCCTTGCACTGGACCAAAGGGCCCTCAGATGGCAAGACACGGCTGATGCTCAGGGAAAGCGAATGGACACACAGCACCAAAAGGAAATCTCAAAAAACCCCATTACAGACAGTGTAAAAGGAGTTTTTACTGAACACACAGCTGTGTTACAAGGTATGAACCCTGCACAGTGTCTCCTGGGGACAGCAAAAGGCATAATACTGAATGAAAAACCAAATTCTCTATCACATTCAACTGTGAGCAACACTGCCAGCTTTTTCACCAAAACAAAAGCATTTTTGATGAATCTTTCCAAACTAAACAATCATTCACTTCTCCCTAGGCAGAGTGTAGGGCTTGAAAACTTCAGCTGAAACAGCCTGCAGCTGGAGAAGGTACAGATGGATAAAGATACATTACAAAGAGCAACAGATAACTTTTACTAGGAGCTTTCTTGTAGGCAACAACTTTTTAATCTTTTAAATAATTATGACAAATTCTAACTGAAAGGTCTAAGTTAGAGGTTCATAACCTCTGGTTCTGTAAGGAAAGTCTTTTCAAGTCTTGAACTTCTGGTATTGCTACAGCATACATGTAACTTTTCAAAAATCAGGCCATGGGAGATGCTGCATCTACAACCCTGTGAGCAACAGCACACTGAAGATACTGATCTGTGTGAATATTAAACCTTCCAACAATTCAGTGTATTACAGAGTCCTCCTGCTTCACTGTGCAACCTCTGCTCAGCTCAGGAGATGCTCTGTATATGCTGTGACATGCATCCATCCCAATTCTAACAGGTTCACAAGACCCCACACCAGTCCCATCCTCCCATCCACACACCTTTAAGTTACATTGAATGATCCAGGCATATAGGGGAGAAAAAAACCCCAGCTTTCAGTGATGCTAGGAGGATCCTCTTTTAATTTGTGTTACATTCCACTTGCCATAACACATTCCACCTTACACTAAAAATATCACTTTCCAGTCCATGACAAAAACATGCTCTGGCCTGATCCCTACCCCCATGCCTCACTGTCACCCCCAAGCATCTCACTGATAGGGGCTAAAATTATTCTGCCACAGGAAGATCACCTTCCAAAATTGCATCCTGAGTATTTCAGTTCAGGAGACACCACTTGCTGTGAGGCATAAATCATTGTCCAGCTTCCCTGTTATTTAAACCCATTCCTACTGGAGTGGGAACCCAACAGTTTCCAGTTGGAAACCCAACCCAGAAGACCTTTCAGGTCAGGATTGTTCCCAAAACTCATCAAGAAGAAGGGTTGGGAAATCCAAAGAGAAACAACTATTTTTACATTTTTACAATCTCTGTGAAAAATTGTGGTAGAGCTGGGGCAGGAGGGAGAAGATGCACGGGTGTTTTCCTTCACCTTCATCATCATTCACTGACTTTGCCATCACCCCTTCTCTGCTTTTTCTCAAGTACTTACCCCCTGCCTGAAGGAGCCCAGCAGATGTTTTAATACCCTGTGCCTGTCATAAAATGCAGGAACATGGGGTGACAAAGCAGAACATGCAGTTCAACTATTAAGCTGTGCTTGTATAAAATTCATTAGCTACACCTTTCAGCCCCAGGCAAGCCAGGGAGCTGCTGAAGCTGAGTTTCAGCATCCCTCTGCCCACCGCCGTCCTGAATTTCACCTGGCCAAACCTTCCCACATCATTGACAAGAAAGGGTGCCTGCCAACGCTCCAGCCAACAGCTCTGATTATGGATTATTTCTGCTCCTCAATGCTACTGAGAAGGAAAAACTGTGACATCTAGTGCCAATAGGGAAAATGACACATTTTCGATGGACACGGCATGAGACCGGGATGAAGGGTAACTGGGGTGCTGCTGCAGGCACTGCTTACACTCACTTTCTCCTTGTCCTTGAAGATTAGTTGGGTATTATCAGCGGATGGTGCAGTCCTAGTGCCAGAGGATCATGGTAAATTGTAGTCAAAATATATAAAGTGCTATAGAAAAACATCAGAATGCCCAGCTCAGGAATGACAAGGAATATAATGAGTTCCCCAACAGGCTGAGGGAATTACCTCTTCACACTGAGATTTCAGCTAATACGCGAACCTCCAGAACAAAGCCGGCTTCAACGGGCATTTGAAGAGGGTGTCACTACATCACAGGTCGTGTCTTCAGCAGAGCTCCTGCAACCAACACCTTCTCAAATACTGTGGGAGTTGCCATACGCTGCTGAACTCGAGCCCAGGTCACTCGTCTGTGTTCACAGGATTTCTGACTCTTTCAGAAGCTTCCTCATTTTAGTACAGCCACAGAACTACAGAGCAACACCAGAGGAGCTGCCAGGGCAAAAGGCTCTCAGAGGACAGCCATCAGCTCCTCTTACACTGCCCAACAGGGCGAGGTGCTGCGTCCTTTCAAACCCATCCCTCCCAATATTAGCACAGAAAGCCCCAGTCACACACCTCTACCCCACAAGCTCAATGATGATCTTAGCCAGAAACACTAAAGATTGTGCCACTAAAAAAAAACAGCTTCCACTTATTAAAAAAAAAATACAATAGCAGAAATGTTACAAGTCTTGTGTTAGAATCTAGATAAGCATTCAGGCTGTGGTATGAACTTTAAATTTTCTTCTTAAAGACATTTTAGAATAAAATGCATAAAATTAGAAACCACTACAAGTGTTGTTTTTTTTTTCCTCCCACCTATATAAACTCTGTGCGTGTCAATGGCCCGTGTCTATCTTAAAAGAGTCAGACTGGAGCCAGGCTGAGCACCCACCCCTGGTGCTTAGTTCTTGATATGCTCACAGCTGTACAATAAATTACACCCCATTTGTCCCAAAGTCTGTTCATTCTTCACTGAGGAGCATTAGAAGGGAGCTATGGGTGGGTGTTTGATCCTGCTGACAAACACTGTCTTCTTCAGCTCCCTTCTACACCTGCTGGCTCTGGGAATGATTTACAAACTGTTCTCAACTTTTTAGTGTTTAGTTATTCAGTCTTGTCAAGTGTGTTGGGTTACTGAAATCCTATGGTAGCAGAGAGGGCTTATCAGAACAGCCTCACATGTGAGCAGAGGTGGCAAAGCAGCCACACTAGTAATATAGGACACACACACACAAACCTGAAAAACTAAAGAAACCCTAAAAAATCCCTAAAAAACCCTCCCCAAAAAGTAACTAGGGACCAGGACACAGTTCACAAGCTTAACATGAAGGAGCTGGAACAAAAACCATCCAGCAGAAAGCTCCAGGCAACATCCAGGATTCTGCCTGCAGTCCAAAGGAACAGCAGATGTGCTTCAGGAAGAACCGTGGCTGCACCCAGTGGACAAGAGGCTGGAAAAAGGCCCTACCTGAGCAATGTCTGCGGTGCTGGCAGAGCCGGTGGCAGGGCCAGCAGCACCGCAAGCTCCCTCGCGTGGCCGTGACAAGGCAGAGGACCCTCCGCTCAGAAGGAGCAAGCACTGCCTGGGAATAAATACCAAGTTGTACTTTCATGGTCCATTAAGTCCTTGGCTTCTTTGTTGAGATTACTAGCAAAGAGATAATTACTGCCAAATGAGGTGGTGGGTGACGTGAAGTGGTCGTAAGCTAAGTAGAGAAAACCTCTTGTATTGTGAAAGTTCTTGAGAATTCCCATTTCACAGATTTTCCTGAAAACATAGGCAGGTTAGCCCAGAACACTGCTGGCAAACTCTGAGAGGAGAGGAGAAACTCAGCTTGGTGCTCCTGCTCTGCCCCGTATCAGAGCAGGGATTGCAACTCCAGTTGCTGACACCCAGCTGAACACACCGACCACAGATCTCCTGGATTGGATGCTGGTTCCTCAGTTTCTCCTGCTCACTAAAACAATGAGGGTGCTCAGCTCAGCTGAACGCTTTCAGAGGAAGAGTGTCTTGACCCCTTTTCACATAGAGAAAATGTAATTGTTCATACTGTGTAGCACAGCTCCAACAGTTTCCTGACAAGCCCTACTCTCAGAAGAGCTGGTACCACGATGGCAAGGGGCTCACTTGCAATGGGGGAATAGCTGTGTTTGAGCCTCTGATCTAAAACAAGTCGAACAGTAACAGGAACCTAATGCACTAAACAGCAGCTACATTCACCACAGTCAGAATGTTTCAACAGGAGTTTCCTCTTTGGTAAAAAACACATGATGTACAATCTCTCAAAAGACTCTGGATTCAGAAAATCAGCAACTTCCACTGGGAAGGAAAGAGGGGAAAAAAAAAAATAATCACATTTACTTGGAAAATTCCTCCCAAGCACTCCTGCCTGTCAGCTCACTGGGGTCTGAACTGGAAACACCTCACGCCTCTGGATCTCTGGGGCACTGACTCCATTGGCACCAACCATCAAGGGTTACTAACCAAAACTTGGGGAATGCTGTGCAACATAATAGCCAGCACTTATTTAGCAAGTACAAGACTCTTAAAACATATTTGTCTAAATTATCCTCCTAACACCCCAAAGCAGTCCCAGCTGACTAGGGTATGAACAAACTGAGGCAGTGAAAACTCTCACTAAAGCTAGGAAGCAAGCCCCTGCAAAGCTTGGGAGCCTCGACTTCCCCCTGCACTCATTTCTCTAGGGACCATCTCCCCTTTAATGTGATTTTCAGTGTATATGGGCTTCTGGCATTTTGAAGTGAAATACATCCATCTGAGGGCAAAACTCTTCCTTAACAAATTCAGGCAAGTTTAGAGAGCCAAGGAAATGTGCCATATTTTGAGAATAGTTCACCACTGTATCACATGGAAGAAGTGCAGAACCAATTAATATTTCCTCCTGTCCCTTGTGGCATGTCTCCTCTTCCTATGCAATACTGCCACATAGATGGATTACCCCAAGGATCTTTGCTTCCTGGCAGATAAGATGCTGTATTTCTCTGCCCAGATGCTATGCAGACTGCTTCTCAAAAAAAAGCAGAATGGATCCACTTAGAGCTTTAACAAAGAAAAGGCTTATGCTCTGAATTTATCTAGCATCCTGTCTCTCCCTTCTCCACCCCTGCAGCCACCTTCTTTGGAAAGAGAAACTTGAACGCGCGTTTGTGAAAATTTGTTTCCTCAGCTGAACAGAATTAAACCATAAAAGCCTAAAGTCAGCTCATCCAGATAAAGGAAGTGCAGCACGGAGGAAAGAATCTGCTCGGCAGCTCGTCACCTCCTGAATGTCACCTGTCCTTCAGACTGCTGCTGGAACCTCCTCCCCAGATTGTCCGCTCCCACCTGTGAATGAGCACTATTGTGTGCAGCAGCTATTGGTAACAGAATTCAATACCAAAGCCTCAAACCTCATTCCAGCTGCACATGGTCCTACAGCGACTGGTCCAGCTGCAGACAGGCTGGGCTGAGAGCCCTCAGAGCATTTCCTCGCTCTGAACACTTGCTCAGCTTCCCCAAGACACTGAACCCTGGGCTGGGATTTCACCCCTGCAACCAGGGCCCTCACCTCATTTCTGGGAAGTCATTAAGAAGCAGGTTAGAGTCTGCCATATACCTCCACAAGAAGCAATCTTCAGCAGCCAGACTGAAGAATGTGGGAGGCCCATTTTCCCCTTGTTTATCCCAGTCTCCAGTGAGGCAGCCCCTCGGCGTAGCAGCCACAGATCTGTGTGTTAGATAACAACACCACGCACAATGCAAGGGCCGCAAGGGCCGTGCAATTTCCTTTCAGATTGAGCACCACTAAGTCTACTAAGGGTTAAAAAAACTCCTAATTTTTTTTGGTGGTCTTTGGGTACAGAATCTCTTATAATAAGACTATTTGTATTCATACTGGCAGAGTAAACACTACATGTTCATGCCCAGGCAGCTCTGTGCCTGTAATTTCAGCAAGAACAGAGCTGCGTCCCTCAGGGACTTTGCTATTTCCCCAGCCACCATCCACTCAAACGCTGAATGAGAGCAGAGAAAGAGAGAAAGATGATGGCATCAGCCTCCACAGCACCGCAGCCTCAGCTCTCACTAGCAGTGCAAGGAATGCCTCATTCCAGGTTTAATTACACTAGTTAAAACATTTCTCCCATAGGCCAGCAAAAGCCAAGGACGTAGTGCTCCCCTAGTCACCAATTACTGATTTTAGGTTCAATTTGAAAACATCAGATTCAAACCCTTCCCCTGACAAGACACACGCAGTAAATAGTGATGAAAACCCATTTTCTCTCATCACTACACCTGAGGTTTTTGTACAGAGCTTTTGCAAATCTTAAGTTACACATCTAGTAAAAGGATGGTGCTTGTTCAATGATGCCAACAAAAAAATAAATGATGCCATCACTTAGAACTGCTCCAATTTAAATTACTGTAGGAGGAACATTCACTTACTGAATCCCACCTAGCCTAGGCAAAGGAAATAAACTCATCTGCTAGTTAACTTTATTCTCCAGTCATTTCAATGCTGTGATCTTTGGCTTGCTGATGGAACCACACGCCAGCAAAAGGCGACCACGACAGTGGAGCCTCCTCCTGCCTGAGTGGAAGGAGTCACTCTGTCATCCCACCAGCATGAGCAGGTTGTTAGTCTCCAGTAAATCATTCACTAGAGGGGGATGTTGCACACACCTTGCCAGTGTGCTACACCAACACTGCGTGGCAAGTATTTAAATGCAGAGTATAAAATTGTTTTTTTCATTTTTTAAGCAAATGAAAACATTTCTATTTAGTCTTGTAAAACATATTTTGCTCAAATACAAACCCCAGTTACCTGGAATAGCTGAAAGAGCACTTTTTAATTACGAAGGGAAAAATGGCACAGGCACAGGTTTGAAACGGAATCATCATTTACTATGGAGGTTAAAATACCCATTGTATGGAAGGTATTAATTTTTAATGAAACAAAAAAATCTCATTTTCAAGAGAGAGATTTCATCTGTGAAAGACTGAATGAATAGATTTTGTGCCTGGCTGGTAAATTTTCATTACAATTGTCAAACCTAGTCCAAAACACAATGTACTGCAGGACATGGAAAGAGAAGTAGCATTAAAGAAAGTGTAACTTGCCTCATTTCCTCCCGGCAGCCTGTTCATGTGCACGAGTTGGCCCTGATCATCCAGCACCAATTCAGTGTACGTTAGGATGTCAGAAGGCAGCGGCGGGGCTAATGCATATTCATTCATAGAGTCCCAGAGTTTAATCAAAGACTAGAGGATGAAGAGATAAATTCTTGTGAGGAATATCTTCTGCAAATATTTTTATTCAATCCACCGTGTCTTAATATTCAAGAGAGAACGCTGAAGTATCCCTCCTCCCAGTGTGACTGACGATATTCAGTGGATATCACTTACTCTGGAACTTAAACCATGACACACAATTTCACCCAAAGTAGCACAACTGAAATGATGTGATTTAGGACAGAATCAGCAAATCAGATATACAATCAATTCTGCAACTCGTTAACACATTTAATGATGTGTGAGTCCTATCCTAGGAACTATCACTCCTGCACTGTCCAGCCCTCCAGGAAGGCTGGATAACAGTGGAAAAACCAAGAAACATAAACAAGAAGCACAAGATGTTTTACATTTCAGCATCTACTGTCTGACTTATTAACAGGACCACAGCAGTGGTGTATCAGGACTCCTAATTTCTTGCCAAGTAGACTGAACCTGCAGCTGTCAGACCCTGGGGGACCACTGTCAGCCCCTCCAGGCCACTCGATTCTCCCTGACAAGCAAAAAATGGCAATTGACAGAAGGGCTTTGCAGGTACAAAGTTTAGAACAAACCACCAGGCCTGAAGAACACTTACCTGCCGAAACATCTCAGGAATGTCATAGACATATGATGTCCCTAAAGATTGTGCCTGGAATCTCTTGGACTGAAGCAGGTCTTTGGTCACATACGGGGTGTTGATCAGCATCCCATGAAGCGGTCCCTGTTTATCCCCGTATGCCTGGAACATGATCTGCAGCACAAAACATGAGCAATTACAGGCTGATCCACTCGTTCCACACACCTGTCTCATCCAGATTTCACAAAAAACCATCAGGCTACTCCAGACTGATCAGGCTTGTTTCTGTTCTCTACAAACATGTGAATACTCGCATATCCTGTAACACAGCGCTTCATCATGCATTACTGCCCTTCGGAGACAGCGCTGGACCATTACTGCACAAATCTGAGTATCACTGACTTATTACCATATCACAGCAGAAAGTAAAGTGAACAGAGCCACATCCCCACAGAAAAAAAAAAAAAAGCCTGTGACTTAGATGACTTCACATTCACCAGCATTTCCCCTGACACCGTATCTACGCCGATGGATTGTGATAGCTGGGAGCAGAGAGGAGAACTCTGTTATTTATGTAGTCGAACAGCACAGTATCCGTATCTCCACTGACTGATCATGGAAGCTAGGTCAAGACTTGCATATGTCATTTGGCTTGAAGTTTTGATATTATAAGTTTAAAAGATTTTCCCAGAGTAGCAACATGAATTATCAGCTGCCATGCTTCATGGCACTATATATTCCACTCAGCCAGGACTCGGAAGGAAATCTATTTCAACTAAGAAACACGAGGAGCAGCGTGTAACTGGGACAACACTGCACCAGCGCTGCTTAATAGAAGCATCCCTGACAGAAGAACACGATTAGGCTTTTTTGATCAGATCTGATGTGACAAACTGCAGATCTTTTTCTAATTGAAGGTGATTCAATCAAAGAATTCCACTAAAGATAAAATCCAGTAAGTAAAGCCTATTTTAGTTTTTAGATTAAAAACAGTAGTTCATGTTCTCTTCAGTCTTCACAAATGTTGCTTTGTGAAATAGCTTCCTCAATGGGAGAGGGATTTATTGAGGGCAATAAGTATTTGTGACAGTGCCTGTGTTAGGATCTGTTACTGCACTTGAGGCCCAACTCTCCTGAAATCTCTGGAAAGCTTCTGAGCTGTTCTGTGGGGACTGGAGAAGTCAGTACTGTGTGAAACAAGAGATCAGGGTCATTCTCTCGTCACAAATCTATTTTTCCATTCTTCAGAAGTCATGAAAGTGCCCAGCACCCAGTACATCAGTAACGTTTGAATTATTTTAACAGAATTCTCTACCTTCAAAATAACCCCCTGAAAACACAGGAAAAATACACAGATCTGAACCCATCCTATAAACCTCCATCACAAGGGGGAAGATTTACCAAAGTTTCTTACAAAACTAACACTTTCAAGCTTTGTGAGACAAACTCTCCTGCCAGCTACTCAAAGAGTTAATTGAAATAATTCCTATCAGTATAGTTTTCTAATAGAACCTGGTCTAATATCCCTGGGGGGGGGGGGGGGGGGGGGGGGGGAACAATAGCTTTAAAACAATAAAGGTCATCAGAGACAGAGTTTAAGAGGAAAGGTGACCTTCACAAATGACTAACAAAACTCAAGTGTTAGCTCAGCTACTGGAGATTATTAAAATGTTATTTTCTTTCCCCATCTCTGCTTTAAGGCAGAAATTACATAAAACACACAGACACTATCTGTTCTAAGATCTCCAGAACTGGATGGACTACACGGCCAGGCAGCTTGCTGGAAAAATGGAAATAGAGAAGAGGGGAGAAAAGGTGACTCAGCACTTTGTGTTCAACATTAACGGTGCCCAAGTGATTTATTCTGCTGCTCCTGCTGCCTGGCAGAGAGATTATTACAGAGGGAGATGTAAACATTTCTGTACTTCAATATTTTTCACGCACCCCGCGCTCCATGTATTTTAGCACATGTAGGTGTCTCAGTTAACCACACTATTCCTAGGCCATGAGAAGCAGAAATGCCAGAATAGCCACAACCATTACAAAAGAGCCCATTATGCTTCATAAAAATGATATAAAAGCACCTTCAATAATTTTATATCATGCTACCCAGGTTATTCCCTATATCTTTAGAATTTCAAAGACAAGTTCACAGATCTTCTCTATCTACTCAGGGAAACGTATAATTAATAATATTTTTTTATTACGACCTACAGGATGAGCACCAACAGTCATTACTTTCCTATCACTTTCTGAGCACTCTGACACAGAGGGAAACAGATGGACAAATGACTGAAGGTACATACAAAATAATCAGAAGACAGGGGTTTCTACATCACTGATTACATTTTGCACATCTACACACCTCCTGCAAGATTATCTTTACATTCTTCTTCCCTTGGCAAAGTTGAATGGCAATTTTATATTACCTGAAAACACTGAAAACCACAGAAGAGCTTAGAATCATCCAATGGTTTGGGTTGGAAGGGATCTTCAGAGGTCATCTAGTCCAACCCCCCTGCAGTGAGCAGGGACATCCTCACTAGAGCAGGCTGCTCAGAGCCCCATCAAGCCTGACCCTGAATATCTCCAGGGATGGGCCATCTCTCTGGGCAACTTGTTCCAATGATCCACCACCCCCATATTGAAGAACTTTTTCCTAAGATCCAACCTAAATTAACCCTTTTCTAGTTTAAAACCATCACCCCTCATCCTATTGCTACCTGCCCTTGTGAACTGTTCCTCCCCAGCTCCATCAGGTATAATGTGTCCCCCCCAAATAATTTGCTCATCAAACCATGGAGCCACACAGAACCATACCTGTCCTGTTCTGGAGTCTGTCACCTCTTTGTAGAGGCTGATGTCCAAATAGTAGCCAGACTCATTGGTCAAGAAGAGACGAATGGGAATTGCCTTCCCAGTTGGTGTCAAACGAATGTTGATCTTCAGCTCAGCTTGGAGGACACGGAGTTTCCAGAGGCGGCTCCCGTAGCGCATCACCATGCTCCGCACGGATTCTTCGATCTTAAAACACACAATAAGAACTTCCCTCACCTTTGGGAAACGCTCTGTCAGCCCTCCATCCCGCTGCTCTAAGGTCCTGCTCAAAGGGGCACCCCAGCGTGCCGGGGGAACATCACAGAAGAGAAGAGATGGAAGCACCAAACAGCAGCACGTGCCCAGTGCTGTTATGGGACCACAGTGGCCCATGTGTTCTCATCCTAACGAGCCCTGGGACAGGCAGGAACTGAACTCAACCTGGGGACACCTGAGGTAGAGCGACGGTGCTGGATTCACGCTGCTTTTTCCTCACGGCACATCACACCCCAGCCAAGCACAGGGTGCCCACAGCTTCCCCTTCCTCTACCTTTGCTCCTGCAGGCACAGCTCGCAGCTAAGAACTACGAAATGCAGGGGAGTGAAGCCCCTGACAAACAGTAACGAAGCACTTCCACACACCATACTTGTGTGTCACCGCACGTGCGGTACGGTGCTTTAAATCAACAAAGCAATTACTACTTGGAGCTTGGCCTTCTGGTGTTCCATTAAACTTTAGAATATACTACTGTTAGCAAATAAATAGTGCATATTAAAAGAAGGCAATTTATAGGCTGTTTTTAACATGCTTTCAAAAAATAAACAGTCTCTTTTCCACAGCAGCTCAGGGTAAAGTCACGGTACACATCTGTGGGCAGCCTAACTTCCAGGGGCTGAATATCCCAGCTGCTTCCCAACTTCCTGGGAACTAAGGATTTTAGATGCACCAAGAGAGGATTTATTCAAAAGTGATTTAAGCCACCAATTTTTAATCATGATTTAAAAGTCAGCAAGCAAGAGATACTTATTTTGATAACCAATTCATCTTTTTAAACTTTCAGTTATTCTCATAAGGAAAGGTCAGCTCTCATCTTTCAGTAACCATGAACAGAATGTTGATTTCTAACTAAATGCAGCCTTTACAGTTTATTTGGGACTTTCTTTGTGGTGGTTCTGCTAACCAGAAACATGCTTTATGCCTGAACACTTTCATTTATGCATCTACAAAAATTAATGTTCATTTATTTATAATGGTGATCTCTGTGGTTTTGTATCAGAGAATGAAAATAAGGCACTTCTTTTTGTAGCTGAATTTACCATTTCTTTTTAAGTTTATGATTTATCTCACGATTTATCTGGATAGAATTTAGACTTCTGTAACAAACAGAAGAGCATTTAAAGTTATTGCCTTATTAAAATTGTTTATCTCAAACACACAATGAAATAAGTTTTGTTTCAAACACAAAACATATATGTAATAAACTGGTCCTTAGTTTACACAGAGGAAGTGAGCTGTATTGCTTGAAGGACAGCATTACTCCGCTAAAAACAAGAGCTCTGCTAGTTCTGAAATCTAACATTTAATATCTATTCACAGATTGGAAGAAAAACCAAAGCTTTCTTCCTTCCTCACTGTCAAACAGGTTCCTAATGTGAAACAACTAATTGCTTGCCTCTAACTAGCTAAAATAAAAACTATTGTCTCTGCTTTTGAAGAGGAGTTGGCTTAGCAGTTCAAGAAGCAATCTTCAGTTAGAGACGTCCATCGGTTACAGGACTCCACTTTCTTTACAGAAAAGCAAAACTCCAGTATTTGTAGAGTAACTAAACTGTGCCTCATGTTACCACTTCTAGTACTGGTCCCCGATTTCTTGTGCTTTCTGTTATGAAATGGGTGGTAGAAACTGCCTGTCAATTCACCAAATGGTATTAAAATGTCATCAATCAATAGGTGCACTTACATAGCATAAAAAGGCAAGAAAAGACCATTTAATTCTGGTGAGTCAAGCCCAAAAAAGCCCACACAGTTCAGAACTAGGGAAGAGATCATACCTTAGATGGGTCCATGATGACGGTAGGCACGAAATTTAAGAAGATGTGATTGCAGTCGGTGCGCACGTTGGTATTATTAAACGCCACCTCCAGCTCATCCATGGCTTCCAAAAGCAATCGCTCTCCCTCATTTTGCAGATACTCAAAGGAGGCTTCCTGCCAGATAGTGTCAACAAATAATTTACTTTCTACTCAAAAATCACAGCCCAAGAAGACAGTGTTTGAAAAACTGCAGAAGGACTTGACTGAGAAAATAGGTTACATCAGTTTC
>NW_010334926.1:3161-24178 GCF_000700745.2 Antrostomus carolinensis | reverse complement strand
CAGATCCATCACAGCCACAGAGCCAGCACTCACTCCCACCGCCTGGACTTGCATACCCGGCTGACTTGTGCCCTTTTAGGTCAGATTTAGGTAAATCTGAAATTAGGCAGGACAAACCATTACTGCAACAGTGCAGGAGAAACGCAGAGAAACAACTGGGGCCTCAGCATGCAAGGATTTCTGACTATGGGCCACAGAAAAATCTCCCTGAAGCACAGGAGTACGAGGTCTTTGAAGACCTGCTTCTGCAGAGCCAATGCCAGCAAAGAGAGGGCCACCTCCACACTGCTCCATACAGGTGAGGTGTTTGCATGCAGGTTCCTGGGATGGTTTACAGTGTTTCATACACTGTCTTGGACAGGGACCTCGCACAGGTGACAAAACTCACCTTTGTAACCAGATCCGAGTGCCTTATGATCGCTCTCACAAAGAACCTGTAGTCTGTCACCTCTGTTCCCACTTCAACTTTAGCTGCTCCCAGGTAGAGATGCATTTTGTGATTGGCACAAGGGATGGCAGTGAGATCAAAGTTCCGCATGCGGTTCAACTCCAGCTGAAAAGCCAGAGCTGGCTCCAGATGACGGTAAATCCTGTCTTCCTCAAACTGGAGCCACCAGCATCACAGAGGTAGGAAGGAGTGTAAAAGAGGAGGGCAGGTTAAGAAGCTGAAATGCTGAGGATGGGAAGAACTGGACAACATCCATTATGACATTTAATATTTAATTAAAAACCTAAAAATTCAAATTAATCCAACCCCAAATTTTTTATCTCATGCAGAGTCACGAGCACTAACAGCTGCACTGAAATTGTTGAAATACTGAGAGCAGAAGACTAACTGCAAGACAGCAAGTTCTCGAGCTCACCCCCACAAAACCTTTCTCTTTTCCACAACAGCCAGAAAGTTTGGTGTTGAATCACTGCACTGTGTCCAATGCTCCCTGGTTACACTGCAGCTAAAATCTGCATAAACAGAAGCTTCAGGTCAGGCTTCCAAATGCACAAATTTTTATCCCCAGATTTCAGAGGCTCATCATTGTTACTGGCATCAACTGCGGGCTGTGTGGACAACTGGTCTAGCGAGGCAGGAGAAAATACCTCACTAGGCTGTGAAGTTGGGCTGAAGGAGCTCCCACCCTCTTAGCCTCCCAAGGAACAGCTACATGGAAGAAGGATAAAGCCAACACTCAGAGAAAAGTATTAAGATCAGAGAACTTACCTTATCCCGGGCACGGAACGTGAAGAACTTTGGAAACTCCCTCTGTTTGAAAGGAAAAACAATGACGTCAGCCCTCCAAAAGGAAACCAGCTCATCTGCCCCGAGAGTGCTCACAGGCCAGACCTGGGGCAGCACCACAGCAGAGGAGGTGACAGAAGTTGTTACAAGCTACTTTTTCAGCATCACAAAGGGTGGTGCAAAATCATGTTACCCTCAGGAAAGCAGCAGAGGTGGTTTAAACCTGTCTTCGCTGCTAATGCAACAGAGGCTACTTAATTGGCTTTTGATTATTATAGTCAATTATTAACAGACAGTAACAAGGAACTGGCCAGACAGCAGTGGGAAACCTCTAGTTCTATGATGATGATGATTACTGTGGAAATGTTTGGGAGCCACACAATGATATTAACACTCCATTACATAAACAGAGGTACACAAAACAATGATCTGTATTCTCCAGCTCTCTTCACACTGTTACTGCTAGAAATACTCTCTCTTCCCAAGGAGAACTAGGAATTGTAAGCCAGTAACTTGATCCTCGTGTATTAAATAGTTCTCTACCAAAGTCCCCCAAATATGATTAGGTTTCTCTGTTATTCTGTTGCACAGATAAAATCCTAGCAAATTGTAAGGGCTTTACATTTTTGTGGCACGTGGCATGTGCCTTAGAAAGAGACTAGACAGCATCCTTCTACCTGTCCCTCTGGTTCCATCCACTCCCGTGGAATGACACTTGTACTGAGTGGAGAAGCTTTTGTGAATGCTTTGCATCAACATGAGAACACCAGCCATTTGTGCTAAAGGTGACCTGAGAGAACATACACAACCTGCCAGAACTGTCTTATTCAGAAAGAAAGAAGGTATCTGACCTGGAGTCACTGAATTGCGGAATCACATTTCACTGTCAATGAGAGGCTCCACTGAGCAACACAACTTTTAAGGTTAGAAGTCATCTCCTAGCTAGTCATCTTCCTCCAACTCCTATTAAAAAGTCCCCAGAACTTCACCTGATGACTCTCAACTGAGCAAAATAATTTGTGTTTCCCTGGAGTATGACTTCCAGAATAGTACAGGAAATCCTGCCTGAAAATTCAGGCAATAGGTGTACTGGGTGAGTCTGTGAGCATCAACTGTACTCTAAGAAAACCATCACTTGCACATTTCCTCACTTCTCTTCCACATCCCTCCTACCTGTCCTCCTCTGCACACTGCCAATTCCTCCTAACATCATCCATGCTCATTCGATCACTAATGTAATTGCTGCCAAGGCATTTGACTAGTGTTGTGGGCAAATATAATAATTAGATGTGCACACACACAAAAATTCTCAATGCTCTGGTACCAAAATCCAAAAGAGTGCTCCATTTCCTAGGCAGAAGAATTATACCCCCGCTGTGTTCTAATCAACCAACCATCATCAAGACAATCAAAATAATTTGCCTAAATTAGCCAATCAAGACACCCTGCAAACTGCAGAATGTGAAAAGCTACAACAGAAATCATCATAGTTGATTATTATACTAATAATCACGTTAAAAACCTAATGAGATGAGGAAATTGGAAGCTTGCTGGAGCAACTCTCTATTACCTCAACATGCTGGGAACTAATTATATAGACTGTAATTAAAACAAAAACAAACCCAAGCCCAGGCCTTGGCTAAGTTAATAGTTGGTCCGGTAATAAACGGAATAGAATAGGAGACAGTAATAAAGACTGACACTCACTAGAGATCCCAGAGGTACTCTACAAACTTTGCAAACAGATGACACACACGCTGCCTCCTCCAGCTCAGGAACCAGGAGCAGCTGAACAGTCCATCACTCTACATGGCAGCTCAGGGCCGACTTGTTCTGATGGCTCCTTTTCTCCTTTGTCTCCTGTCTGACCACTGACACACGCTACTGTGCTTATTCACAGACTTATTTATCAAACCAGTTCTCTAAAATGTCCTTTTTTTCAATCTAAAGCCTGGACTTTCTTGCTTAAGGTCCCAACACCTCTCCAAAAAGTCCAGTTTCCTACAGAAGCTGTTCCCAGATGCGTCTCTGTGCCTGTACTGTGAGCAGCGATTCCCATGTGCTGATACCCACATTTCTTCCAATACTATTTTTGCTGATTTGTAAACTAGTTTTCCTCTTGTAAAGCTTGCTAAACCAGGTGTATTGAGTACAGGATGAATTTCTTGCACTTTCAAGACTCCTAATAACTTCCAGAGTTGTAAAGTAGATACACAAGGGATAAAAATCTGGTTTATGCCTTACATTGCCACCTTGAAAACTAAACTCACTGATGCCCAAGCCCTGGGGAAAGAAGTAATTCTTAGCAGTAAGAGCACCAAACATTTTCAACATCACTAAGCCACTATGTGAAATTTAGCAAGTCCCTTCAATTACTTCTCTAAGTTATTTTAAAATCAGTAACAGATCTAAAGAAATAACTACACTACACAAGAAACACAAAAATTTAATTGTATAATTACATTTTAGAAGACAAAACAATACTGAAACAAACGAGATCTTTATTAATGTGGCAGTCATGAGTTCAGCCAGGTAACAAGAGAGACTTTAGCATTCTGAATGGCCCCACTGAATGCAAAAGGCCACTCCTGTATTTGAAGTTAGATGTTTGTTCCCATACTCCACTTAACTCTGACACCAATGTTGGCATTAAATGCCTGACTAAGAACCAAAGGAGAAGCCAGAGTCACTTACGTGTCTCCTGGCCTCAGGTCAAGAATACCACCGTGTTCTAGGCCCTTTTACTTACATGAAATCTCTGATCCACCTCATAGTTGACCTGTTTCCTGAAGTCCTTACAAACGAAACATACAAACACGGGAAGACAAGAGAAAAAAAAAAAGCAGAAGAAAGCTAGCAATTAGGATGAAAATTAAAGATTAATTAATTCAAGAACACAAGAAGTGCCAAGATTGTTTACAATTGTAAATTAATTTTCTTAAGCGAATTCATCAAAACCATCTCAAATTTTAGAGAACAAAAACAGTAAAGAGAGAACTATATATAGTTCATACAGCATTTAATTTGGGAAAAAACACATCAAACATCGATGCTATTATGAGCTAGGAACCAGAGAGTTCTGAGCAGCATGAGAGATATCAAAATACCTTCTGTGCTACAAGGAAAGTCAGCCTCCGAATCCCGTGTTCAATCAGGACTGATTTCTGTAAAAAGGTAAGGATGGAATCAAGTGACTGGATGAACACAAAAAGAACACATCAAAACCATCTCGAAATCTTCTATGGACTGAAAAAGCTCTGCAGATCCTCCTGCATCTATGCTGTGAGTTCCTAGCCCACTTCAGGCTACTGATAGCTGAGTCTGCTCATCTGATGATCGCCCAGGAGCACACAGAGGCAAATGCATTAAATCTGGAGAGGTAAGTAACCAAATCGCAAGCACACAGCGCTCCAGCTGAGCCTGGCTCACCAGGAAAGCAGAAGGGCTGTTTACAAGTCTTGCAGGATAGATTCTGGTGCAATTTGCTGAAGTAAGCTGGTGCTTTTTGCAAAGATGACTTTTTGAAGCACAGCATGGACATTGTAAAGCCATGGAAGATGCTGGAGAAGGAGTTTTAAAGGAACTGACCCAAGGAAGCACGTAGCACATACTTGATTTTGGCACAAGAAGCACACAGCCAACCCACACCAAAGGACAGATCTGTCATCATTGCCAAGGTGACACATGATAGGTGTCACTTAGGTTTTTCAAACAGATGCTAGAATATCCCTTCTGGTTGCTTCTTTATCAAATTCCACGTTTCAAAATCAGTATTTGCCACACCACTGATCTTATGAAGTGTTAAGATTTTATAATTCTGCTCTGATTTCTAAAACTTTTTCCTTTCTCCTCCTTTTTCTAATTTAAAAGCAAAGAAAAAAAAAAAAGAACAAAAAAAAGAAACAAGAAACAAGAACTCAGCTAGACCAGGAACAAAACAACCCCTTTCAGCACAGATTGAAATGTTTTACTAAGGTTAAGCCCTTTGAAAATGAGCATCAGTGACTATATTCATGGCAAGAGGAAGAAAATAACTTTAATAATGCCATGATTTAAAAAGCAAAAATTGTTATTGCTTTTAAAATTCCACAAGTGGCAGACAATAACAGCATAGCAACAGGATCCTGATTACATCGTAATAATGTGGGTCTCACAGCAAGTCCACAGCTATTACAGAGCGATTAGCCATCAGCACCTGGAGAAACTCCATTTACACTGACTGCCTCAATCTCCTCCACAAGTCATTTACAAGTATATGATCCTAATTTCTATTAAAAAAACCACACACAACATGCTGGGACTAGAAGATTATTTGGACAATTTGGATCAACCTATTTGATAGTTTAATGTGTTTTGGAATTTTTTTTTTTTTACTTCTTTCCTTTTATCCCCTCCCATAAAACGCCTGGAGCATGATCAAGCAGATGAAAAGCAGAACTAGTTTTAATTTTTATATTTTATTATTTCCTTTGCTTAAAGAGACAGGAAGCTGCTGACATCACATGGATACCAGCCCCATTTTGGAACCCCTCATTTCTGCAGAAGGTATTACCACCTCCCACACTGGGCAGAGAACTTAGAAACCACTCGCTCAGTCCTCCCATAGTCATTGCAGGTACCACAGATGCAGCAGGGTCCCAGTGCCTGGTGGCCTATTTACCTCCAGGAGCCAGTGGAGGAGTTCTTCACACCAACCAGAAAGCAAGTGCAGGCAGACAGGAGAGGGCAACGGACACAAGGAGGCTATCCCCAACTCATGTTGTCTCACAAATGACCACAGGACTAACATTTGGTGCTCTAAAATGTATCTCAGGCTTAAGGAGCAACAGAACATACCAAATCAATTCCACCTTGTGCCAGAAATATCATATTAGGTGGGTGCTCCAGCATGCCAACAACAAGGAGAACAAATTTTAATTGCATTAAGATTGTTGTGATATGGAAAATACGGGCCATTTTAATGTCACTTTCCATGCTCTGTTACTCATATAACAACTCTGCCACCAGGGAGAGGGATAAAGCACATTTTTTCAGAGCATCTGGAGGTAGGTACTGAAGATTGACCTGATCTATTTAAAACCTTAAAGGTCTCTCACCCTATCAAAAACAAAAGGGAAGAAGTCCTGACCTGATGGATTAGCATGCACTGCAAAGAGAAACAATGACCTGGAGGCTTCAGAAAGGTGCAGCTACATCCAGTCAAAGAAGTGGTAAGGTTTTACATGGGATAAATTGAGGGTGTAACTCTTGCATTTATTTGTTTGGGGGGAAAAAAGAATCAAACAAAAAACCGAGGAACCTACTGGCTTTTCCCAAAGCAGCCAGAACTGTTCTGCACAATCACACAGCTCCAGAGAGAGAATCAAGGCAACTTACCTTGCTCTGCGTGAACTCCCTGAACATGGCTGCCAGCCCATCATCATCAACGTCACTGTCTGTTTTAATAGCAACATTAAGAATGTGAATGGGCTCCTCACGGGCTGCCTGCAAGACAAAGAAAATATTCCCCATAAATAAATAGTTAACACCTTAACACCTGTGAGCTCTCTAAACAGGCTCCCTAAATACAACTCTAAAACACAAGGTGTCCTAAGGAAAATGACCTCAGCAGAGCATGCTGGAAACCAAGGAAAAACATGAGGGAAATCCTTCACCAAGCACCCTCACAAAGTGCAGCTTCACAGATGTAAGAGTTAATGTCCACAAACAGCAAACAAGAGCTTCATTTGGAGAATCCAATTCTGATGGTCACATCTGACTTGGCTAACTCAAGTGTGCTTCATTTGGATGCAGAAAGAATGCAGGGTCAGGTCCTCTCTTTACAAGATGCAGCACAGGCAGGGCATAAGAGGACTTTGGCATCAAGAAAGGTAATGAAATTAAGTAAATTCAAAGTGTAGGAGAAGAACAACATGTGGTTTTGTATCTACAACAAAATGAAATACTGTGGAAGCATCAATTACGTTAGAGCTCTGAGAAACGACAAATTTAGCATTTAAGAGCCTGCAGATGACTGTGAAAAACACAGTATGAGCAGGAAATTATCACTGGTGAGGTGAGGGGGAGGCAAAGAGAGAGATCTGCGGACATTGAGGGTGAGGGTAATATCCTGGAACACGCCTCCAGTACTTCCACACATCAAGATCAGTGGATCAGTTTAAAACCAAGCCCTGTTCTGGACACAGACTGTATTCCAACAGAGCTTCCTGCTGTTGGAGGGCAGGACAGAGCAATGGAGCAGTGATCTGTGTCTCTAAGGGAAACTGGTCTTCTATCACTGAGGAGTATAAACCATCTGCTGCCACTGCACCTGTTCTCCACACCAACGCAAAAATTGAGGGGTTCCTCTCATCTCTTCCTCCTAAAAACAGTTCTAAGTGGTAGAACAGCGGGAAGAATCAGAAGGTAATGTGACTAGGAAGGGTGTAAGAGAAAATAAGGCAAATCAGACTTAAGGTAAAGGCAGTAGAATATGCAGTTCAACACCTCAATGCACAGAGAAGGTCTGGAAACTTAATTGTGGGTCTGAACTCTCAGTTACGCTGCTGTGGCTCCAGTAATTCTGCTGATGTTAAAATCTACAAACTAAATTTACATGGAAAGTAAGAGACTTAGCTGTAGTTTTAGAATAGAGTCAGAAAATGGCCACCTACTTTGAATCACCTGCTGTGGAACAAGCAAACAAATCACATACATAAATACATAAAGCTCTTAACTCCTGCTTCCAGCACTCCAGCTAGTGAAAAGTATCTAGCCTGCAGTCACTGCGGCATTCTGCAGGCCTTCTGTTTCCAACCTGAGAGCAATCTCCAGAGAAAAAACTACCATACCTTGTCTTCATCATACAAGGAAGCATGGCCAGCTTCGGGGAAGGTTGGGCTCTGGGGAGGAGAGTCGCAGAAGCAACCCATCACTTCATCAAAGATTCTGAAATACACCAGAGAAGTATTAGTCATCAACACACTGCTGCTAGCCCACTGCAAGCATCTAGTGCTAAAATCCCAAAATCATGTTGCTGAGGAGAGGAGGGAGAGAAAAGGACTCCTTCCTTTGCAGGACAAACTCCAAAGATGAGGAGGCAATACCTCCTCCAGTTCTCAAACCAAAGCAGGACTGGATCTTCTAACATTTGTCAGAGATCTTATGGTTGCAGGCCCTCACAAATGCTATGGGCTCTGCTGGGGTTTTTTGCCCACACCTACAAGGTTAAAAGCATAAAGAACACACTCTCCCACATATATATGCGTGAATAAGAGCGTTAGAAGAAATCAGCACAATTGCAAATGCTCTCCAATCAGCAGAAATTCAGGATGCTGATCCTCCTGGCCGCAAACTGCTCTTACAGAAGTCTGAAACTTTCAGTTCTCTCAAGGAG
This sequence comes from Antrostomus carolinensis, assembly GCF_000700745.2. Classification (NCBI taxonomy): domain Eukaryota; kingdom Metazoa; phylum Chordata; class Aves; order Caprimulgiformes; family Caprimulgidae; genus Antrostomus; species Antrostomus carolinensis. The sequence continues at coordinate 15,569 of NW_010334926.1, read as the reverse complement.
ACAGACAAGGGGATCCAAACAACCCTCCACCTGAAACTCCAGAAACTTAGCAAACAAGCTCAGGACCAGTTTAAACCTGACTCTAGACAAGGTAAAGAGTTCTCCCAGTTCCATTTGGGCCCACCTAGGAAGCTGGTACCACAAACACTCGCCACCTTTCCCCACGTACCTGACAAAATCCTCGAAGGTGCGGAAGGAAACCATTCCACCCATGCGCTGGCACGGCGGGGTGAATGAATTGTCTAGCAGCACATCACTCACACTAGCTACATGGACCATCCCGTAGTGATTGAGGTTGGAAGAGAAGGACATTCTAAACAGCAATTCAATAAGATCACAGTTAGTAGGGACAAGGGAGAGAAGAATATCACTGGATAAAGATCTGTGCACGTGGCTTTGAGTGCTTGCAGTGTGGTTGTTTATCCAACACAACCGCTGCACGATTTGTTAGATTCTTCAGCACACCAGACCTGCTGTGCTGTCTTCTCCAAAGTCCCTGCAGTGCTGGCATGGCCCTGGTGCCATTAATGCCCTTACATGGACCTTGGCCCAGTGTATAGGAACAGTAAATGGTTAGGAAATAATGTTACAACCCTTTAAAACAGGTACTTCTTGAGGTGACAGGTGAATTGTGACTACGCAAAGCCAAACGCATTTTTCCTCCTGTATGTCTGTTTTGGTTTCCAGGTGGAATACTGAGATAAACAGCAATAATTCTAAGCTTTGACACTTTAAAGATTTAGTAAATTTTTCCAAATGAAGTTAAAGTGTACCAAGCTGTATTATCCTACTGCTTCCACAATTTTTCTGGTCATACTGTACTTTAGGTTCCTCAAATGCAGAGTGGTACAGTGCCCTCTCTAAAATCCTATACTGGTGACAGGGTTTTCTGTAGCCTTACACTAGTACTCCTGCCCTAAATACAGTCCCTTCTACAGTGCCTTCCACTTAACTGCTGAGCAAATTGATGTGCTCCTCCAGCTAATTGAATCCATACTTTTAAAACATTGCAACTCCCCCTACTCATTTATTTGGCTCAGTTTTGATTGTTGAAAGGTAGCAGCTGCTAAATACAAGCAGTTGGCCACAGAACACATCTGTCTTAAGGAGCAAGGAGCTCCAGACACTTACCATGGTCATACTCATGCCTGATGTCTCCTGTTTAAGCACTGAGCTACTCTGCAGTACGCACATCACTCGCACAGGACTGATTCCTTATTTAAGTGAGGAGGACTGGAACAGACTTACACCAGCTCAGAGGAAGGCACTGAGTAAGGGACTTCTATTTAAAGCAGGAGCACTGGTCACTAAAGGTCAGCATTCCTTCCTGGTAGAGGGCAAGATTCTGAGCATATTAGAGTATCACTGAGTTCTCATGCAGCTCAACTGCTAGAGCAGCACACATCAGTTGTGAAATAGTTGGTGTTATTTGGGGCTTTGGGCTATTATTTTTATGGTGTTTTAAAGACCCACAATGTTATGGGCAAAACTAGCAGAGGAAGTTTCTCTCACAGTGAACAAATAGCTCACAACTAAGGAGACATCCTTTCCCTAGCTACTAGAATTGGGTTTTGCCTTCTCTGCAATAATTATTTAGAATTTCTGAACTGCGCTATGGAGTCATCTTAATTCACTGAGACACCTACTTCAAAAGCTCCCTGCAACATGGTGAGACCTTCAAACTTGCTCTGAAGAGACAGAAATGCCAGGCAGGCACACAGCAGTGCTCTGCAACACAGGAACAGTGCGTTCTCACTTGCTTTGCTCTCCCCCAGGGTTAGGAAGACATTCACAAAGCTAAATTTCTGTCCTTCCCAACTGGTGCCACAGCAGGAGGCAGAAGGCAACGGGGAAAAAAAAATCAGGGCAGTGATTCAGCACAGCGCATGCTTGATTTACAACTTGTGAAGTCAAAAAGATGCTCAATGGCTGTGTTGGATCAGATGCCAGTAGCACAGCAGGCAAACCAGGGGCCCAGCCGTGCTGGCCACGGCCCTGCTGCCATGCACACCGAGCCTGGCCCAACCCGGGGAGAGCTGACACTGCTACTTACCAGCTTTCCTAAGATTTCTGTCTTTCCACGTACAGAAAACCATTGTGATATGGTCCTAAGTATATTGTTAACAAGTTTAAAGTAGCATCAGTTTGATTAATAGCTCTCCATGTTTAAAGTCACTCTATGTTTCCATAATTTATCTCTGATTAAGAGCCACGAGACTTTCAAGCCTGTTTTTACTATTTTTCCCTAAATAGGCTTGTAAGCAGTAATAAATAATAGGTATTCACGTTTTGAAAGAGAGAAATTTTTCAGGACATGCCTTGGTGTACATTTCTTACAACTAATACAAAAAATATCACAGAACAGTAACTAAACAAAGAGACAGCAGACATTTTTCATGTATTATTTAGAACAAGAAATACTTTTCAACTGAGACACGGGAGGAAAAATTAGCATCCAAACACAACAAAACATGCTGTCAGCTGTTGGAGATGTAGATTCATCTATGGTGTGAGGGAGGTGAGACAGCCTCGACAAATTCTAAGCTAGTTGCAAGAAACCAGAGTAGCAACAGGTCTGCTATCGGCGAGGAGCAACTGCCTGTTTCACTGTGACATCCTACCAGAGGGTCAACAGCTGAGAATCCAGTTCCAAAAAAGAGACCCTAGAAACAGCATTCTGCCAGAAGTTTGCTGTGTACCATACTGCAGATGAGCTGAGTCACCTGGCTAATTTAGTTTTAAAGATTGCTGCATGCAAAGCTTTTTTAAAGGGTAAAGAAAAGCTGAAAACATGTTTTAGACAAAGGGAGAGGAAAAGGGAAGGAAAAAGCAAGAGTTATGTTTGAGAGCTTCCCAAGTAAGGATAAGGGCACTAAAACAAAACATGTTAAAACATTAAGTATTAGGCTACTTCTTTCTAGTCTGTCTTTTCAAATTTTAAAAGATGACAAGTACCATACCTGTTTAGCGTGGGGATGTTCCCTCTGTAATCAAACAACCACAGTTAGTTACAGATTGGTTAGTGAAAGCCATAATAAAGAACCATCATCAAGCTGATACAGAGACCAGCAACAAAGTTTACAATTTATTCAACCAAAATTTGTCAACCATCAGGTTATCAGGCAGAATTAAATTTCATTGACCCTGAGAAGGCACCCACCACCTGACTTCGCTTGCCATGGCTGCCAAGGGCATGAGCACAGACCACGCATGGAACATGCAAATAAAGACACCCCAGGAAACCCCATGGTGTTTGCGAGGTACCCCGCGTTCCTACAGCACCTCAAGCCCTTTGCATCCACCAAGTGAGCTTGACAAGCAAGACCAGAGCAGAGGGCTCGCGCTCCCTGACAGAAGGGCAACCAGCACAGATGCAAAAGGTGACCGTATCACAGAGGAAGATTGCAGCAGGGTCAGGAAAAGAAGCCAAATCCTCATTGCCAAACCTCCAGGTCAGAAAGCAGCAGCCCACGCGCCGGCTCCCACAACAGCAAACACACACATCAGCACCATGCAGTACTCTGCACTCACAGCGTTCAAGTCCTTGAATATCAAAAAGAACAAGCAGTACTTCAGGCTGATTTAGGAAAATTTTACAGTTCCTTTTATACCATCAGTCCAACTCTTCCTATTTTTTGCATGCAGGCTAGGGCATAGCGATGCATGTAAGGCAGAAAGAAGGTGAGGGGCACATTTACATGCCAGCATAAGAACAGCACAGTCTAGCCCATCTTAGCTACGTTCAGGAAAGCATAAGGTAGTGTATTGCTCCGTGCAAGACGTAGAAACTGCTGTGATCTGACATTCAAAATAGAAAAAAACTACATGCACACAGGAGGCTTGTGCAAAATTGATTAGCAAACATGAAAAGACTGAGAGCAAAGCTTCAGGGAGCACGTAACTGGACATTCACCCTCCCCTTCCCTGCAGAAACCTGGAGGAGATCAAACCACAGACCTTCTCAACACCCTTGACCATAGGCAAGACGCCAAGTTACTGGGCATGAGGTCTCGATTCCTAACGACCAGTGTATTTCCATGGTCACACCACTAAACACACTGACTGGTCCTGTTCTCAAACTGGTTTTGTCACAGCAGAGTCGTATTCACTACAAGGTTGTATGACTGGTGCATTACTGGTAGAGGCACAAAAGGTTCCCGTGGTCTCCTTAAACCATACAGGAGAAAGCACAAGATGGCCTGAGGATGTATCTGTTCAATGGTAAATAACAAAAGTATTTCATTTCATTCAGAGGCAGTGGAGAGACACTGAGCTGCAGAGCCTGTGGTCAGAACTGAAAGGGCCACAAGGCCTCAGGGCATTGAGACCTATTTTTTTTAGCTTGGCCAGTGGTGGGAAAGCTGCATGTGATCTGCTTGAGCTAGAAAAAAATAGTCCAGAGAGGACTGGCAGCTCCTACACCTGGTACACTGGTGTGGCGGTCACTGGAACTCTGTCAGAAAACAGATGGGAAGAAACCCAGCATAAAAAATGTTCCTCTCCCTCTCAAAAAAGGCACCCTGCTGCTCCAGGAACTCTTCTCCAGCCACTCAGCAGGGCAATGAAGAATTGTAATGAGGAAAACAGAAGACCCAGTGGCTGGAGATGTCAGAAGAGAAGGGAGGAAGAGCCTTCAAGCTGCACACTATGGGGCTGGCTTCACACCTACAGGTCCTCACAGCTGTGGAGGGTGTTTTTGCATCAGGAGCTGGACTGTCACTAGTCAATGAAATGCACTAAGAGGTAAAGGTTTGATATTTGCAGCACAATCAGGCCCCACAAAAGGCATTCCAGTCCCCTCACCGAGCTGCACCTCTGCAGCTCTGACAAATGAAACACCAGCTGGAATCCAGCCTGCCTGGCCTTCAGGCAACACCAGTGCAACCAGCAGCACCACAGTCCTGGGAGCTAACTAACGGCACAGCTGATGGAGCGTGTGCCAACAATGTTCTCCACAGTCAACCCCACGTAGCTGATCCCAGGATCAGAAACCCTCTCACCACACCAGCCCCAGCCTTTCTCCCTGTCTCTTTTCAGCCTCTCACAAGGTCCTTCTTGACCAGGGACGCTGATCTCGCCAGGGATCTGCTCCATACCCATGCGAGCTCTACTGCTACAATTAGTCCTTCTGCTCAGGCAAACAAAAATCCCCTGAGGTCCCTCCTGCACCTCCTGCTTGAATCTGTATTTGTTTCCCCTCGCCCCTCCCTTTCTTTTTCCTCTTTCTCAACAAGAGCACTCCCCTATGAAAATGATGGCAAGGCATGCAAAGCGCCACTGGTCACATCAAGCTGTGATGGAGTGCCAGAGCAGGGCAGAGCTTTTGAAATCAGGCAGCAAAGCGGAATCAGCAGAGGTCGGCTGAATAACCCACTTGCAGTTATTAACAGCAGTACCACAGGAGAAAGAGCAATTCCACTGGCTGTGACCAGTGGCATTCCTCTTATGTTTCTTCATTTCTGTAGAAGAATCTAAACAGAAGGCTGTGGAACATGCCTCAAACCATACATTTTGATTGGGTTTTTCCTCTCCCTCTTTCTTTCCTTATTCTTCTGCTCCCTCTGTGATTCAGCCAAGCTGAATCTGCTACTGAAGTCCAATTTGCATAAAATTATCGTCGTTCCATTCAGTTTGCTGCCCCTTCAACAGCCCCTTCTTTGCTCTGTTGGAAGATTTTGCCCTTTCTGAAACAGGCAAGCCAAGGGAACTGCAACACATTACTGCTGCCTGCTGTCTAATTAACATCAAACCCTCAGCACGAAACTGCAGGGATTTACAGGTGTCCTGGAATAATTTCCCCCTCCTCCCTCCTGGTATCAGCCAGTCTCCCGCAACAAGGAGGGGACCTCAGGCTACCTAATGATACACCACGAGTTATACACTCGGGGCTCCGGGCTCGTACGGTTGGAGTCCAGAGCAGCACCGCTGATTCAATACCAGCAATCCAACGACTGATGCAAGAGGCTGCTTTAGCCATTTAACTATTTTAGCCCACAGAAAACGCTTCCATTGTGTCAGAAATTCATTGTAAAATGATAATAGGAAGGAACCTATAAACACTGCTGTAAGTGTAAGTGAGTTTTGGTTTCTTATTCCTCTGTAAAAAGCATTGTTTAGAAACAGCAATATTTAATTTGTCTTTTAGCCTTCAAAATGGTTTCTACCTGTAAGCTAAAGAAGAGGCTGACAAAAAAAAGAACAACAAAAATACTCCATAGATGATAAAACATCAAGAGACAGCAAAGGAGAGATCATGCACCACTCTTAAGCCTTGAAATCAGCAACATCAAAGTCCAAGTAGGGTGTCAACAACATCCACAAACACAGGAAGAGGAGATACGGGGCAAAACCAAGCACAAGATAGTCGAGACATTTATATTAATACCCTTGGAAATACAAAGCAATTAATGACTAGACTTGAATTCCACCCTTGGAAGCATCATGGACAGCAGGATGCAGTCCCAAGAATGAATTCAATCTAGACAAGTCTCAGTAAGGCGTTCGCCAAGTTGTGTGCATTCCCAACTCCAAATGCAACTAGGGTCAGCTGGTATCAGACGTCTTGTTTATCAAGTTTCAAAAGTAAAACTTGCTTCAAAGCTCACTAAGACAGTTATCAAAACAAAATCTTAATCTGCAGTGTTAAAACCTTCCTTCACTTCCACCTCCCGTGGTACATCCTGACTCAAGACTCCCCAGGACATCTCAAGGCCCAGTGTGGCAGTTAGGGGTGGCACGTGGGACACAAGGAAGGCATGGGCTCAGTGCACTGATGGATTGGGAAGGCATGGCTGAGGCATCGGAGTGAGCACACAGACTGGGTTATTCCTCAGTGTCCTTTGGAGCTCAGCATATTCAGAAGGCAGAGCCCTGTGGTATCATTGCTGAACTCCAAGATAAAGATAGAGCCAGTGTCTCTAAGTCACCCTTGTCAGCAATTGTCTTGGCATCTGACAGAGGGAACACATTTATCTCCACGTAAAACAGAGGGATCTGTTTTGTGGGGACACATTTACCTCTGAGTTCTTCCCTTCTGATCCTCCAGCACATCTGCTACTGAGGAAGGAAAGACTAAGAGAGCAGCTGAACAACCTGGCTAGAGGAATGCAGTGAGCTGGAGAAAAGGGGATGCTTTAGGAGGAGCAGTGCAGCAGCACGGGGCCGCAGCAGGCTCCAAAAGCTGGCTACAGCAGACAATGTCCCAGTTTAATTTAAACCTTACAGCTTCAGACATAAGAAAGGCTGTTCGAAAGCAGGAGAGAGGGATTATTAGAAAAAAAAAAAACCCTTCTCCTGTTGAAAAAGCACTATAATTCCCTCTCCCTATAGTAGACACACAATGTTTCTTTGAACAGAAGATTTTAGCTAAGATTAGGCAAGCACTGTTTCATGTGCTGAACACCTAAGAAAGGCCTTTCAGTGTCTGTCACCTAGCCTGCCACTCTCACAAAGGAAGCTGAACTCTCTAAACACCAGTCAATATTCCACCAGCTTCCCATCTCAGCAGGGCAGTCTGAACAAGAGGGAAGCAAAGAACAGCTCAGGACAGGGCTCATTTCTTTCTCACATCTTTTCTCCCCAGGACTCAAAGAGGCAGGTTATCCAAAGGCAAGGGGCTGGGCACAGCAGCGTTGGTTTGCAGAGCCCTGCTGCAGCACGGAGCGATCAGCATCCCGCAGATACCCTTGGATCACTTCCTCCACATCGGATTGCTGCAACGCCCTCTACTTGGAGAGGGTTTGGAAACTCCAGGTACTGCAAAAGGCACCAGATGGTTCTGCTGTTCTCCTCATCTGCCTTGCACCAGGCAATAAGGAATGCTGGGTCTGATCTATAAGCCCCTCTCTGCTTTCCATTACAAGCAGACTTTATCCCTATGTCTTACCCTTGCAATCAGCATCAGTGGGGATTCTTCCAACAGGATGTTTTCTATTAATTTAAACAAATAACTCCCAAAACAGTTTCTGCCCACAAAACCCACCAGGAGCAGGTTGCATTTCTATGATTTTGTTAGCAGATTTAACAGTTTTTCTCTCCTCTCTGCTTCCATGTAAAGCCTTCCCGTGGGCAGCTGATGGCAATCATTCAGCAGCCAAAAATACCAAGTGTGAGTACCTAGCTGTGATTAGGCAGACCAGAAGTAGTGACTGTGATTGTTTCCGTTACAATTAAGCAAAGGCATAGCAGGGCTGAATACCAATAATAAAGAATTTAAATCTAGCAACTATTCTCAGTTTGCAACATTCCCTACAGGAATATTTACTCCAGTAAAATTCAGGCCCTTAAATATTCACAGAAATCAGCCACAAAAGGGACCAGGGCTTAAAAAGATCTGATAAAGTGCTGAAAAATGTGTGGCATCATACAACTAACACCAGCTCCAAAAGAGAATGTTCTCTTCAGGGCCCTTTAGTATCTACTCCTGGTTCACCAGTGCCCAACCCTGCAGAGCCTCAAGGTTGCCTGGGATACTTTGGTTTTGGGGTTTGTCCTCGGAATGCATTTTTAGCTCTTCAGTCTAAAAGCTCATGCCACAGAAGATGCAGAAAAACACACGATGGACGTAGAACATGGTCAGAAACAACAAAGAAGACTTAAGCAAGACAACGTCAGAGTTTTGAGATTGCTGTGTCCTGGGCTTCCCATAAGGTCTGCCTCTACAGCTACCTTAAATCTACACACTCAGTGCTAATTTAAGACCCTCGGTATCCTGGTACCGGCTGTGCTTCAGCACCCAGCCACACAAATAAGTACACACTGCAAGAAGCTGCATTAAGCAAGAGGAGCCAAATTCATCACTAACAGACCGAGGTGCAACTCCAAGGAACTGAACTTGCCTATGCAAGCACTGAATTTGTTCCCAAGCCTGCTTGCCTCTGCACAAGGACTGTGATGCATTTTCAGTCAACCATCAGCAGTGCCGATGGTTGAGAAGCAGAACTGAGCTTCAGAACATCGCCCCAGCGAATTCAGCATAAAGGGGAGAGATTTCAGGACAAAGAAGCTGTTCCCCAAGCAGGTAACAGTTCTCCTCTTCCAGCTGACCTTGTCCAATTAAGCCTGCACACAGTAACAGAGCAGTAGTCAGCACAGGCAGGCCAAACAACCCCCAAGCAACAGAGGTAACTGAGACCAGCAAAGAAAAGAAATGGAGAAAGAATGGGGTGTGGAGGGGAGAGTATTATAAAGGGGGACTAAAAATAGTATGCAATTATTTACAAATATTCTAGAAATGTAGGAAACAGATGAGGCCAAATGCATGTCCCATTTGTATCATGAGTGTTTTGTGCTGCTTGTTGAGGACAGTCATTCATTTCTAGCAAACCAGATTCTGAAAACCATTTCATAAAATGTACTGATGGATTCTCAACGAAGCGAGACTGGACCCAGTTGCCCAGCCCCACCAAAAATAAAATCAGAAAAAAAAAAAAAAAAAAAAAAAGATGTTTGGAAACAAAGGAGAAAAATAGCACTGGTACCAAACTGCCAGAGCAGCACAGACCAACAGTGGCACCCGGCGGCCACAGAGATTCACTGCGGCTCTGGGCTCCAGCACGCTGCGCGCTGCCTGCGACAAAAATAAAGCATCACCTAAAATCCCCTCCTGAGTTCCTGCTGCAAATGAAAAAAACAAGGGAACTGACTAACCTGACAGATGCTGAACAAGTTCTGATAAGTTTGATTGGATTGTTTTGGGTTTTTTTAACATTATCTTACGCACACACTAGGAGATGTGACCCTTCTGCAAGATGGGGCAGGGTGTGGTTGATGCTTTTGGCTGCAGTCATGAGAAATAGATTGTGAAAAATATTGACTGGAAACCAGAGTATGTCAGCTCTGGCATTTCAAGATAAAATACATTCATACATGCAACTTGGTCTTCTCAGTCAAAAAAACCCCACATGCTAGAAAAGATTTCACCTTATCCAGAGCAGTAAAGCCAGGTTTGAAAGTAGAGCTTTCAAAGGGCTGGCAGGGGAGTGCTGCAGGAAGGGGACAGACCCCGTTTGTTCTGTATGAAAATCCCGAGTAACTGATTCTTCTGTTTGGAATTGTATCTTTTGAAGTTCAGGATCCAGCTGGAACTGAAGTTCTAGAGGAAAGTTACTGTATAAACTGAACTTAAAAATCAGGAAATATATGAAAACTGTATCATATTGAAATGAATCCAAACTGCAGAAACCACAGCTCCTGAGGTTTTAAATAATTTAGGAGAAGGAACTGGGAATTGTAGTGCTTTATCTTAAATAATCTGTGCTTATTTGAGGCACTGGGACTCTCCCTTTCTCCACCAATTCTACTGCAAGTTTTCTTCACCAAGGTAGGATGTAGCCCCTGATAAACCTCCGATTCCAAAGGCACCTGAACACGTGATCTGACCTGTTTGGATGGGAGGTAGGGAGCATGAACTGGAACTCCACCACACAGGTGTTGTCCTTCAGCTGGCGATGCTGGACACTGTTTAACTCATAGGCAATATACGCCCTTCGAACGTACACCTGGTTAGAAAGAAACTCGATCAGCTTAACTGTGCTGAGGAAGCAGAAAGAGAGAAAGATGACAAATAATACACCAGAGACTTAAAAAATATTAAAAACCACACAGATACCTCCAAATGAGTATCTAGATAGAGCTCTTAATTCAACCAGAATTTAAAGTTATTCTTTGAGGAAGGCCAGGCTGGCAGGATACAACCATCAGCACAAGGCACACAGAGTAGGCTGACCCCATTCTCTGATGCTTCACTTTCAATCCCTTCCACCTCCTAAGTCTTCTTCAAGCAAAGAAGATAACTTGAATCTGAAATTTCAGTCAATTCTGAATATTAATACCAAGACTCAAAGTATGCCAGATTCCACACAACCTACAGCTCTCGTAATCTTGCAGGGTAACAGTGTTCAAAAACAAAAAAAAACCCCAAAACAAAAACCACAGAAAAAGTAAAAATATTTATTTTTTCAATGGGAATAAACTTACCTCCAAAGCTGCCATTCTTACCACCTGGTTACTGTGGTAGAAAAAGTTGGGTAGCACATCAAAGATGGATGTCTCAGACAAAATGAGTTTCTAGAAGAGATCACATTAAGCAGAGTTTTAAAAGAGAACTGTCTGCTTTGCAAACAGGGTCAGGCAAAAAAGCAAAAACCCCAAATCAAGCCTGACCAGTTCTGATTTCCACGCTTTTCCTGTTGTTCATCAAGGATTATGACCTTTTTATATTAAATCACAGAATTATAGAATATCTCAAGTTGGAAGTGACCCATAAGGATCACTGAAGCCCAACTCCCTGTTCCTCACAGGACTATCTAAAACTAAACCATATGACTAAGAGTGCCATCCAGGCACTCCTTGAACCCTGACAGGCTTGGTGCCATGGTGCCCCACTTCCCTGGGGAGCCTGTTCCAGTGACTGATCTCAGTGAAGAACCTTTTCCTAAAGTCCTCCTGAACCTCTTGAGGAAGCTGCAGACTGCAATGAGGTCATTCTGAGATCAGTGTAGGAATGAAAACAAAAATCAGGGGGCAGATCTTGAAACCAGAACAATAAAATCTAAAGCCCCAAGGACCTTGGGACTACAGGTGAGATTTAATACAGAAACACTAACATCAGTGAGAAGAAAGCAGGGAAACAAGGAGAGAAGCCTGGTAGATACCTGCAGGTTCTCAATGCAGAACTGGTGTCCATACATGTCAATGGCAGACAGGAAGATGGACTCCACCTGGTTGTGACGCAGCTCGTAGGATGGCAAATGGGAAGCAATGAGAACCTGGTAAACAGCAAACACAAGGAGTGTCAGTGAAAGGAGCTACGCTGGGCCGTCGGCAGCAGGATGTCACCTCCAAGGCACCAACAGTCTGTTCCATCCCCAGAGAGGCGACTGGTTTCTCCTGTGAATTCTGCGGCACCTGGGCGACGCCGCAAACTCTCTCCCCTCCCCAGCCTCATTTGTGTATCTGCTGGGTTTGTATTATTGGCAATTCCCCACGGAGAAAAGGAACAGCTTCAATCAAGTTCCATCAGTGCATGTGATTTAGCACTGCAGAGCTGCTAGTCCTGGGGATTGCCTGACCGGCTGTTAATTGGAAAGCAGATCTGGCAGGCAGCAGCTGTGGGGAGGCCAGCGACGGAGACCGCCTTTCACAGCTTCCGAGCAGAGCAAGCAAGAGACACTGGTGCCAGGTATTAAATGCCCAACATGAAGGATACGGAGATAGGAAAGGGAAGCAGCTTGCAGGGGAAAATGAAGTGAAAGAGCAACATAAAGACATAGACAAGGACTGCAGCACCATTCCCAGCATGCTGCTGAGAGGTTCAATAACTGAATGGTTCAAGGACACAAACGCAATCCTGAAGGAAACATAAGGTCACTGAGCAGCTTCAAACGCCCCATTCGTTTTCAACAGTCA
>NW_010334926.1:0-3124 GCF_000700745.2 Antrostomus carolinensis | reverse complement strand
TGAAGACTTTTAGAATGAAGATAGGGACTGTGGAGTGAGAGGAGTAATCAGACTATGGGGCTGGCATTACCGTGAAACCATTAGGCCCTCTCACTCCTTCCTGGCTACAGACTAACTGCTAAAGAGGAAGCTCACAATAATATCCAGGTGGGTATCTGCCATTCACACTATTATCTGTACTAGACTCTTACAATTGACAGTTATCAAGAGTTTTTCCAATTATTTTCAGGTTAGAAAGAAATTCACAAAACACAACTCAAAAGCTAGAAGAAACCCTGCAAAAGACCAACATAATTCTTGGCAAGAATTCCTTAGCAGTTGTGAAGAACATCTGGTTCTTGTGTAGATTTCTCTCCCCGTTCTCTGCACAGACTGATTCACAATTGTAAGGCAGCTGATGAACCCAGAGACCATGTCCTGGCTGTTTAGTGTACAGTTGCCTCCACGTTCCAGGCAGCCTGTGCTTGTCAGGTTCACAGATTATGAAGCCAGAAGGAACCACAGTCACTGTGTATTTCGACTTCCTCCACCACACAACCCATAGGCTACTCTCAACTAACTCCTGTCTGAGGCAGACAAAACTCCTTGGAGGAGCAGGGACAAAGGAATGTAACCTTAACTCCAAATTTTCCAGTGATTAGGAATCCCCTGCAATCTTTGTTAGACTGTCTCAATGGTTAATAATTTACTCTTCACATTTGCATAGTAATCAAAATAAACATCAAGAGATACAGGCTTCCCAAAAGCACGAGCTCTGGGCAGGAGCAGTCAGTATTGATCTGAGCAGCAAGGGCACAGTCTGTCCCTAGCAGGGACCAGCTTGGGTTGCTAAACACGCTCCCTTACCTGCCGTGCTCGCAGAGCCACTTTAGCGTTGGTTGTCTTGCTGAGCTGGGTCAGCTCTGTCAGAATATTAATGAGCTCATCTGTCAAGGTGGGGTCACGGCCACAGAGCTGGTCCTAAAAATAGAGAACTGAAAATGTTTAGAGCAGAGGAAAACCATTTTCCATCCTCCTGTAAAGGAGTTTAAAGCTGAAATCCATACATATATGCAGTCAGGTGCTGGACCACATCACCTCTAGAGGTTCCTATCCAAATTATTCTGTAATTCAGAGCTAACAATGGTACAAGTATTAGGCTTGCAACAATGTTACAAATATAAATGAAGCTACAGAGAAAAGAAGGGACGGGCACCATCCCCTATTTTTGTATTTGTAGCATGTGTTTTGGCATCCAAACACATGAGAAACACTGACTTGTCAAAGAAACCCAAGTAAAACATTTTCCCATTACCCAGTTTCAGCTTTGTATCAGAAATCTCCCCCAGCAGCGATGCAAATTCAAAGAGCATTTAACTGTAGCATAATGTCTTGTGTAGTACACAAAGATTGGCAAGCTTTCACCATGAAAGGTGACCAGAGTTAACTGCTGGGAGAACCTCCTAAGGTCCACTTAAAAAAACACCCCAAAACCAAAAAACCCCCAACACCTCCACAACCACAAACCAACCACGTGCTTTGTACAGCCTCAGCAACACCAGAAAAAAAGATCCTGTCATGCCTGTAACAAGGCTAAGCAAAGCTAACTAAAGCCATAAACAGTATGTGTTTCCTCCCACAGTAAAGGACTGACTTCATAATATTTCTTCTCATCAGAGAATCCTGGTTCTGAGGATGTCCACTACCTTATTTACTGTCTAAATTGCCTGTATAAAACAATACAACTGAAAAATATAATTTTCATTGTTAATGCTGTTTTAAAACTCTTCTGGATTCAATAATTCCAAAAATGTAAACAGTAAAGACTTTAATCTGTTTTGTTTTCTGAACAGAGGAGGTGTGCTCTCATGCACACTTTCTGCCAAAATTAGTTTCAGTTGCCATGAATAATCCCAGAGTCTCCAACTACTCACACTGTGAGGCTCTTCCCTCCCACTCCCAAAGCTGGAAATCCTCTAGGAGCCTCTGATGTGTAACTTCACAGCTTTTCTCTTGATAAATGAATCACAGGAGGAAAATGCGAGTTAAATCAGGGATTTGTGAGAGGAAAGAGAGCTGGTGCCTTAAAAGTTTTGAGAGATTTTAAGCACATATAGTCCAGAAAAAGCCCTTTGAAGATCCAGGAAACAGAAAGGGAAAAAGTGAAAGCTCTGCCCAGCAGGTCAGATTGATAAACCTGCCAGGGAAAATAAAGCAAAAGCAAAATAATACAAGTCCCATAGACCGACTAACAAATAACAGCTCATACCACATGCAATTCCAAAGCTGAACAGCTTTTCCCCCACATTCCTCTTGACCCCCTTTCTCTCTGGCCCCATCTCTAGGAATGATGATGTTCATGTCTTAGGGAGAGAGATCGCAGTCAAATTACTCATTAAAAAAAAAATCTAAGCTAATAATTTGTAGTAGATCGTTGTCCCCTCCTCATCAGTCTTCGGCCAGCAAACATCACAATGATTGTTCCCAAAGAAAGTTCTGTAAATTTATCCACTCTGGGTCACTGTGAGAATTCACAGTGAATAATTCCAGAACTGCCTTCAGCGTATTTGAGTCAGAAATTCCTAGGTGTTGTAATGTTACTGCTCAAGGCAACAAAAATCCGAGAGCACACAGGACACCTGCCAGGCCACAGGCGATTCTGTCCAGTTAAGGCTGGGATGGGCACACAACAGTCAGTTTAAGTCCATAAAATGAACATACAAGTTCAAATCACACTATATTTCAACAAATATATGAAAGATGAAGTAGTTCTCATCCTGCCTTAAATGCCTGCTAGCTAAAAAAGGTGAATGATGGCAGCATTACACTATTACTAAAACCATCCTCAGAGCCCCTTGTTAATAATGGATTCCTAGAGATACATCAATAACAGCAACACAAGCATCAAGGTATCTTGACACGACGTTTGCCCTTGGAGGACAAACTTAAACCATCCACACAAATAGCCTGGCAACCCACAGAGTGCCACAGCCTTCACCACGATTACACCAAACGTGCCACGGGGTCCCTCAGACACGAAGAGTAACGTGAGTCAGAAGAAAGAATGATGATCTTCTGGTTAACGGTGTGACCTGGCACTCAGCAGATGGCAACCACAGACTGTCAGGGATTGGAAGGGACCTCG
>NW_010334925.1:1980-4779 GCF_000700745.2 Antrostomus carolinensis | reverse complement strand
CATCCTGGATCATCACTGAGGTGTCACCATCAGAACCAGCCCCCAGTAGCAAAGGTGGCTGCCAGCACTGGCACTCTGGGCACGGGCTGAGCAGGGCCAGATGCCTTTCCTGGGGCTCCAGCTGCCCGTGTCACCTGCACAAGGGACAGGTTGGTGGCCAAAAGCTGCTCAGTGTGTGTCATAAAATCATAGGCTCACAGGCTGGTTTGGGTTGGGAGGGACCTTAAAGCTCATCCAGTTCCAACCCCCCTGCCAGCAGCAGGGACACCTTCCACTAGAAGATGTCAACCTGTGCTAATGACTTTTTCAGTGAGTAAAAGCTCTGTGGGGATTTTTTTTGCTCTCGTGGTGTTTTGATATTTTTTGTGTGTGTGTTGGGTTTGTTGGTTTTTTTGGGTTGTTTTATTTATTTTCTTTTTTTTTTTCAAGAGGGATTAAACCAAATTAGTTTTTATCAGTTTCTACAGTTTTCCACTGGGATTCAGTGAAGCACCAGTGCCTGAGAACAGGAAAAACGATCGACATCTGAAGGCAGACACACTGTGAGTAGTGTTTTATCTCTGCCATTTGAAGTGATGACACCCTTCAAACCAGATAAACAAAGCGACGAGGAGGGGCTCCTCGTTAGCTGGAGTGTGGAAGGAACGGAATCCTCCCCGCCACATTAGAGACAATGCTAACGCACAATCATTCATTATAACTCAATTACAGTAATTAAAACTGGTGGGATGCAGAGGCTGAACAGACGAAGGGAGCCGTGCCAACAGAATTTACACTCCGTGTCATCAGCCAGCGATAACAACAGCTGATGGTGGCCCAGAGCTTCCTCCCACCATCTGCTCCCCAAGCCCGTGAGGAGGGACTGAGGGACGGAGTTGGGTGACACAGACAGACACCCAGTGGATGGGAAATGGGTGGGAAAAGGCTCTTGGGTCTACCCCATACACCCCAAAGCACCATTGAACTGGATGCTGAGCCTGGGAAAATGATGGGGGAAGGGGACATCCCATTATCCCAGCTCCTCACTGTGACAACTGTGACTGGGGAGCACGTTCTACAGCATCCTGCTGTGCTACCAGGGTGGGCATGGCATGGCATAACAATTAAAAAAAATCATCAAATCATGGAACGTTGTGGGTTGGAAGGACCCACCAGGATGCTGGAGTCCAACTCCTGTCCCTGCACAGGACAATCCCAACATTCACACCATGTCCCTGAGGGCCTTGGCCAAATGCTGCTGGAATCTTGTCAGGCTTGGTGTCATGAGGAAGTTCTAGACCCCCATGAGATCTCCTCTCAGTCTCCTCTTCTCCAGGCTGAACAAACCAAGTGACTTCAGCCTCTCCTCACACCCTTCCCCTCTAAACCCATCACAACCCAGAAGGTGCCATTTGGGCACACCAGGTTCACAGCCCAAGGGCGTGGGGTGACCTTGGGACATGCTGGCATCAGCACCAGTGGCTCTTGGTGCCCCATTGAGATGTCCACCCAGTGTGGACACTGGTGGCTGAGGTCTCTGCCTTTACCTCCCCGTGATTCACAGCAGAGTTGGCCAAACTAAAAGTATGTTCAAAAAAAACCCCCTTATAAATATATAATTTTAAAAATATAGTGTGGGGGGATTTATTTACTTCATTTATAGTTTAATTGAAAATATTTTAATTATAAAATAGGGGTGTTTGGTGTCTGGTTGAGAGTGGAAATGGGAGAGACCAAGCAGGGCTGTAACATCTCCTCCATCAGCGCTTTCTGAAAAGTTGGAATGAAACCAAATGAATTGCAAAAGGCAACAGTTTGCTGGGAACTGTTGAAAGCAGAAGCCACCACAGATCAGGTGCCCCAAGGGACAGTGCCAAGGGGTGGGGGGGGCAACCCTCACCGACCCCTTCCGCTCCCTTACACCCAGCTCTCTGAAATCTTCCAAACAAAGGATTTCGGGCTATTTATTTATTTTTTTTAATCTTTTAATGGTCCCCTGTGGAAGCCCCTGATTCCATCCAGCTTCAAACCCCACCTCAGTGCACTCCCCACCATTTACTGCTCAGACATTATCGGCTCGAGCGCTGCTCCTGCTTTTTATTTCTCCCTCGCAGCGGGATCTGTCATGTTCAATCCATCACCGAGAAGCCCTGGTAGGATGGTTCATCTGTCCTCAGCCAAGGAAAGTGCTTTGTCCCCATCACAGGCACCCAGGCTGAGGGTGTAGGAATGTGGGTGCTCACATCCTGTGGTTTCAGAGCCACCTGATCCCATCCCTGGACACCCCAAGGGCTGGGACCCACCTTGGTGTCCCCCCAGGGTGCCCCACTCCCATCCCCTTCCTTGAGTCCCCAAGTCCTTGCTGGATGCACACAGAAGAAATAAAGCAACTGGGTGATGCTTTAGAGAAGAAAAAAGCAGGGATGGGGTGCAGGGTGACCACAGGTGACATCCCACAGAGGGTGTCCTGGGTGGGGGGACACAGCCACCCCCAAGGCTGCAGCCCCAGAGCTGTAGGAAGGAGGAGAAGTTGAGGGCTGGGGGCTGCAGGTGGTTGTCCCCATCAGTCCCACGCTTGGTTCTTCCTCCATCCAACCTCTGTCAGTGTTACCAGGGGTTGGTGGGTCCCTGGGTGAAGGGGGTTCTGTGCCCCCCAGCCCCACCATGTAGGAACAACAGCCCTTCTCTTGCTTTGTATGAACAACTCGGTGCAGGTTTTCAGAGAGCAAATGCTTTATAGACACTTTGCTTCCATTCCAGCTTCATTACATTTACTTTTTATTCTTTTTTCTTTTTTTTTTTCTCCCTTTTTTCTTTTTT
>NW_010334925.1:0-1933 GCF_000700745.2 Antrostomus carolinensis | reverse complement strand
CCCCCCCGTTGTTATTAACAGCTGTACAGATTCTGCTACATACTTTGGTGTAAAATTGAGAAGTCTGACTCCGTAACCAGCTCTGGTACATGCACTTCCTTTAGTTTTTCTATTTTTGGGAGGAAAATGAAGCCCTGACTTGCAAACCAGCCACCATGGGGGTGACCTCACACTGCTGGGGGAGTTCAAAGCCCCCCAGCCCCTTCCAACACACCCCCCTTCATCAATGCAAAGAGGGGGCGGATGATCTGAAAGCTGGGGGGTTGGACACTGCACCCCAATCTGGGGGCACAGGAGGATGGATAGAGCCCCAAAAAGACACCCAGGGCATCACCAAACCCCTTGGCAAGGGGGTCCAATGGCCCCAGGGGCATTTTTAGAGTCAGTGTTCTGAGTTGAACCATCCTGTCCCTAAATGCAGCTCTCAAGAACTTGGGTAATTAGAGGTGGTGTTGGATCCCATCAACGCAGCGAGCACCCAGGAGCAGAGCAGACACCGAAGGGCAACACTGCAATATTCCCCTTATATTTTCCCCTTTGAACAACAACAACAACAACAACAACAAAAAAGGGCAAAAAATATTAAAAAATCACTTATTTTGATGGGAAAAAAATAATAATACTAAAGTTTCCCCATGAGATCTCCTTCCAACCCCAACTCCTCTCTCCTCACCCCAGCGCGGATGCTCGGAGGATGCTGACAGCACATCCCAGAGCAGCCAGCTCCGTGCTCCATCCTCCTCCTCCTCCTCTCCCCCCTCTGCAAACCAGGCAGCTCTCCCCTCACCCCCTAAAACGTGATTAATTCTTTTCCCACCAGATTCAAATCCAAAAATTAAAAAATAATCCATAAAAACGTCGTATAAAAATTCCTCTTCCATATGCTACAATACAGGGTGAGCACTCCTGCTACACAAATACTTTTATTTCCCATTTTTGGGTTTTTTTTTTTTTTTTTTTTTTTTTAACCCTTTAGTACAAAATGCTGAACAACAGGCCTGTGCGGGGAGGGGGTTTGCTTCATCAGAACCTAGATATACCAGAAGACACAAGACCATAGAGTAGCCCACAGGACCCTATCAAAAGCCCCTTTCCCCCCCCCCTCACCACACACAAACCCTACTTATTAGTAAACTTTTTAGAATTTTTTTTTTTTTTTTTTTTTTAACCCTTTAGTACAAAATGCTGAACAACAGGCCTGTGCGGGGAGGGGGTTTGCTTCATCAGAACCTAGATATACCAGAAGACACAAGACCATAGAGTAGCCCACAGGACCCTATCAAAAGCCCCTTTCCCCCCCCCCTCACCACACACAAACCCTACTTATTAGTAAACTTTTTAGAAAAAAAAAAAAAAAAAAAAAACCAAACCGGTTTTTTTTTTTTTTTTTTTTTTTTAAAGGTTATCAATTCTAATTCTTTACTTTCATTTGAATACAAAACACATAAGTTGCTATTATCTTTCGTGGCTCCCTGAGCTGAATTTAACTATGCTTTCTTTGAAATCATTCCTCATTTGCTTCTGTCCGAAGACTAAAAGAAGGGGTTTGGCGCAGACGATCCCGCAGACGTGGGCTTCCCCTTTTCTTCAAACATTACCAGCACAAAAAAAAACCCCCATTAAAATTAAAAAAAAATCCATATATATTAAAAAAAAGGGGAAAAAAAAAAAAAGGTGATTGTGTTGCTGATGTCCCATCAGTAGCTGAGGATCCAACCGAGTCCCAGCAGCGTCCCACCATCACTAACACACCCAACAACGCACGGGTACGACAGTAGGAATTCAATTTTCACCAGTGGACATCTTGGTTTAGCCTTGGTTATGTGCTGCTGCTGCTGTTGCAGGGTAAAGTCAACATCCCAAAGGGATGTTTCAAAGGGGACAAGGGAAAAAAAAAAAATTAAAAAAAATAAAAATAATAATAAAAAAAAAA
>NW_010334924.1:30367-30598 GCF_000700745.2 Antrostomus carolinensis | reverse complement strand
GGGAGGTAGCAGCCGCCGAGTGTCACCACATCACATCACTGAGACGTCAGGCAGCCGTTGGGCGCAGGCACATGGCGGCGATAATGAAGTTGCGGTATTTAGGTCATTAAAATTTAACTCCTTAAATTAAAAGGGTTATTTAAGACTTTCCAAGGGAGCCAAGGAACGAGGCTGCAGGCAGATGGGAAGCAGAGCCTGCCTGCAACGTGGCGATGGGGGGACATACCCTGC
>NW_010334924.1:29740-30235 GCF_000700745.2 Antrostomus carolinensis | reverse complement strand
AGCCACGGCGGGCGTCCGAAGGGACCCAGTCGGCCACCTCCAGCCCCTGACACAGGGACAGGACCCTGCTCTTCCCCAGCCTGAAGAACCCCTCAGCAAGGCGATGAGGGAAGAGCCAAGGAGGCCAGTGCCAGCGTTGCATCGCCGTGCCACCCTGGGGTCCCCAAGCTGCGCCCCATCTACGCCCCTTTAAGCACCAGAGCCCCCTGTCCCACTTGGTGGCCACCAAGTCACCACCGCAGCGATGTCATTCACAACGTAACGATGGGTGGGGGGGGATGGGGTGAGTGTGACTGAGGACAAGCCGAAAGCCCCAGGGCAGGGAGCTGCTGCGGAGCCCAGGGGACGTCAGAGGGTTGGGGTGGCTTCAGAGCCACATCTCCAATTAAGGACAAGCCCCGGTGTCCCTCCCAGCCCTCTTTGCTTTGACAGCATGATGCCTGGAAACGCGGCTAATCTAAACATCGTCCTTCCAGGGGGCTGTGGGAGCTCCCA
>NW_010334924.1:29304-29569 GCF_000700745.2 Antrostomus carolinensis | reverse complement strand
CCATTCTTGCTTGAAGGGGGTAAAAGTCTGGTTCTCCATAAAAATTCCAAAAATAGAGATGAAATCCAGCCCTGCTGCAGATGGAGACACCACCCCTGATGCTGGGGACCATCCCATCACCCCGCCATGCTGAGCACCGTCCCCCTGTGTTCAGTTAAGCAGGTGCTTCTTCATTAAGCACCAGTGATTTGCTTTATGAGCTCTGGGCAGTGCGGGGCCCCAGCAGGGAGAGGACGGGGTCTCGTTCCACTTCCAGCAACTGGGA
>NW_010334924.1:24085-29174 GCF_000700745.2 Antrostomus carolinensis | reverse complement strand
CTCCCATGGCTGTGAGGAGGGCAGAGCCCCTCCATCCTTCCTCCCCACCCTCCTCTTCCTCCACTCCCTTCCCTTCTCCTCCCTATGGCTTTCCACCACCCTTCCTCCCCACTCAGAGCTCCCCATGAGATGCCCCAGATGGATCCATCTGCCTGGGGGACCTGCAGCCCCTGCGATGCCCGTCCTTGTCCCCATCCCCCTGAAATCTTCCTGCCCGGAAAAGCAGCACCCCCGGCCCAGCCCAGCAGCTGGGATCCGTTAGGAATTTGCAGAGGAAGCACAGATAAAATTAGGACGGGAAGGCAAGAGGGAGAAGAGAGCAGGGAACACAGGAGGATGCCGTTCCCCCCATCCTTCCCCACCACGGCGGTGAGGACAATCCCACTCCTCCATTTTTCTCGCTCCCTTTGCTGAATCCAGGCTCCGGAGCTGCTCCTCCGGGCAAGGGAAACCATGGCAACCCTGGCAGCTCCTGCTTGCAAAATTCCGAGCGTTTCATGTAAGGGATTGTGGAGGGTTTGGGAAGTTGAGGAGCACTGGGGCTCCTTCTGCAGAAGGCAGAGGGACCTTCTGCCCACCCCATCTCCTCTCTCCCAGCCACCCATTCCCATCTCAAAGCAAGTCGCTGCCACCACGGTTCCCTAACGAGCTGGGGTCCTCGTTAAGAGACAGAGAGGACCTGGTGGGGTTTCTCCTGGTTTGCAGGCACCGAGATGGAGCAAGACACATGGCAAAGCATCAGTAGCTGGTGGATGGGGGAAGCCATAAAGTAGAACCTGGCCAAAGAGAACCCAGGACAGCATGGACAAGTCCTTGGGAAGGCCAGCTCCGATGACTCACCCCAGGTGAACAAAGAAGAAGGCAATATCAGCAACAGCAGGACTTGTGCCTCCTTCTTCATGGGGCTTTTGGACTCTTCTCAATGTCCCGATGTTCAAGTCCTGCTCTTTAAGATGTCAGGTCAACCAGGAACCAGAGCACTGGATCAAAGGGAGCCCACCAGCAGGAAGGGTGAAGGCATTTGAGGGAGACCCAGTTTAAAGTGCAAAAAAGCCCGAACTTTCTTCTCAACCTTGCCAGCCCTGGTTTCTCGTGATGGTTATCAAGTTCTCCTGGGAAACTCAGTGAAAGCCACTGCGTGGATGTGGATCAGAGATGTGTGGATCCCAGGAGGAGACACGTGGATACCGAGAAGCTGGAGACAAGCCCTGTGATGCCTTCGCTTGAAAAGGGAAAGGTGGAGAGTGTTTCACTGCAAACAAGAAAACCCTCCCACGGAACATCTGCTCAGCAGAAGATGTCAGTGTGACAACTGCTGAAGGAGCCGTGGTGCCGGCTCGGCGCTGGGCTGGGGCTGTCTCAGCCGTAAGGTGTTCCACAGAGATACCCAGAGCAACCGAGGGGACCCCCAAGAGGAGCATGGCACCTCCTTTCCTGCAGCACAAATGTATTTTGGAGCAGCTTCAGCTGGTGAAACAGCATCTCGGCTCCTGTAGAGCCTCAGCTCTTGGCTTCTGCTCCTTGTGATGCTCTCTTTGGACACCAGACCACCAGGAAGTCCCTGTCCCAGCTGGCAGGATGGCTTCTCCACCGCCCAGCTGCCTACCAAAGCTGTGAGTCACCTCCTGGGTATGTCCACCTTGCCTCATGATGAACCTAGCTTTGGTCCCACCCTGGACATTGGCTGCCTGGAGAACAGTGACCTTCAAAGACGTCACCTTCAGTTTATAGAGCAGATATCCAACACCTCCGGGCACTTCTGTGATCAGTGAAATACCCACAGCTCCATACCAAACTGGATGGGGAAACAGGACTGTATTAAGGAGAAAGAAGAGTTTCTTCTTTCAGTTTCTTCTGATCATTTTCAGCACAGAAGATGATCAACCACCAATATCCTCTGGGATGGGCCAGAAGCTAAAAAATAACTAAATTTGTAAGCTTAATGGTCCACTCAGCCAAAGGCCTTGCCCAACTCTGATGTGTAACACAGATGAATGGGACAAATCGTCCAAGGTGAAGCCCACTAAACACATCCAGCACCAGCCTCCAGCTGCCCAAGTTAGTGTGTCCCAGGAGTTTCCTCAAGGAAACCTTACAGTGACCCATGGATAAAGCTATCCTACCTGCAAGCACACAGTCACTGAGGACCTGTGAAGCTTACAAGATGCTGTAGGAACATCTGAGCATCTACAGGAGGCTCACCTGGAAAAACAGGCAGCTCTCCCTCTCTGAACCTTCCAATAAAGCCAAAAATAAACCTCTGAAGCACCTCTTCACCGACTTTTAAACCTGCTCATGACTCAATGGCAAAACGGATGGCAAATGCAAGTCCCACCATGAGCTCTTAAGGCTTCAAGCCCCAGGTAGGAGGCACAGGCAGCAGTGTTACTGCCTGGCCAGGGTTAAAACTCTTGGTTCCACCACCACCTGCCTGCAAGAGCAGCAACCCTGGCTCCAGCCCACATCTCCAGCTGAGGGGAATGACTCGCATTCAACTGAGCTCTCCAGAGTCTGACCCCAGAGCGGGACTTACACCAGGCAGTTGTGAGTTGGAAAGGACCCACCAGGATCATAGAGTCCATCTCCTGTTCCTGTACAGGACAATCCCAACATTCACACCATGTCCCTGAGGGCCTTGGCCAAATGCTGCTGGAATCTTGTCAGGCTTGGTGCCATGAGCACCTCCCTGGGGAGCCTGTTCCAGGGCTCCACCACCCTCTGCCTCAAGAACCTTTTCCTCATGGCCAACCTCACCCTCCCCTGCCACATCTTCCTGCCATTCCCTCTGCTCCTGGTGTTGGTGGCCGAAGAGAAGAGATCAGCACCTGCCCCTCCTCTTCCCCTTGGGAGGAAGTTCTAGACTGTGATGAGATCTCCTCTCAGTCTCCTCCAGGCTGAACAAACCAAGTGACTTCAGCCTCTCCTCATACCCTTCCCTTCTAAACCCTTCACCAATGTTGTGGCCAATTTTTTTTCAGGCAAGCACCCTCTGGTATGGAGGGGAGGAAGGGTAGGGGCTGGCTGGGGAGGGGAGGAGATGCGTAAAGCAGCAGCAGATCCTTCCTTTGAGACGTACACGTCCCTTCCAGGCTGACAGCTGTGGCCTAATTTTCAAGAGAACTGACAAGCGCCTTATTTCTCCCCCTACAATTTCTTTTCGCTGCCAATAAAATAGGTTAAAGGAGCGGGCGCAAAGCTGGGACAACGGGAGCTGGGAGAGGCTGATTCGGTTCTGGGCTTGCAGAGAGACAGGAGCTGTGATCCCTGCACTCACCCTTCCCCTCCCCTCCCCATCCTTTGCTTTAAGATGAAGAAATAGAAGCTCTTTTGCTCCTAAAAGTGTACCCAAGGAGTAGGTTGCTGCCCACGAGGTGGATGAGCATCCCCCCTGCAGGGACAAGTCCTAGTTCTCTCTGTAGGAAAGGTAAATCTGGGGGAAGATGGTCCCATTGGGCAACCCTCGACCAGAGGGACCAGCTCAGGGGTGGAGCATGGCAGGAATACAACGTGTGTTTGAGGGTGAGGCTTTCCAGAAGGAAAGAAAAAAGGGACTGGAAGGAGGTGGCAGCGTCCCATGGGTGACAGCAGGTGGGGACATGTCTGCTCGGCTCAGGGACAAGCATGTCCCAGGGTGGGAGGTGAAGCTGCCTCGTCTCTTCTGCCAACATCTCGACTCAGACCCACTGCTGACTTTTCCCTCGCTTTCTGTGAGCAAACTGGTTTTTTTTTGCTCAACCAATTCACATCCGCGTGTGGACACACCTGGGCCAGCACCAATCCTTGTGTGGCTTTGGGGAGAGGGACAGGAGGAGCAGGAGGAGTGGGGACACTCCAGTACATCCTAATGCTCAGGAATGGGGGTACCTGGGAAGAATATGGGGAGCCCAGCCATGCTCTGGACTCGAAAGTGTCAGAAGCAGAAAAGCAGAAAAAATTACCCCCATTTCTGCTGTGGTTTAGACGCCCCAGATGTTATTTTTGGCTTTGCCACCTGTCGCCGCATTTCAGCATCCCAGTGCCCACCCTGTCTTTGGAGCTGGGATTCCTGGAGGGATCCCAAGGTGGGATGCAGCCTGAGCAGCTTTGCTCGCTCCCTCAAACCCTGCAAGGTCCATAGATGGGTGAGAGGAGAGCGGCTGGATGCTCCCTGCAGCCCCAGCACCCTGAGAGCACCCAGCGCTACAATGGAAGCTGCTCCAGGCACAGCTGAGCACTCAGAGCAGCTCCTGCACCCAAGTGAATCCCAGAATTGCCTCGACTGGAAAAGCCCTTTAAGATCAACGAATCCAACCATGAACCCAACACTGACAAGTCCCCGACTAACCCATGTCCCTCAGCACTATGTCTACACCACTCTTCAATCCCTCCAGGGATGGGGACTCCACCACTGCCCTGGGCAACCCCTTCCAATGCCTCAGAACCCTTTCAGCAAAGAAATTCTTCCTCACATCCAATCTCAACTGCCCTTGGTGCAACTGGAGGCCATTTCCTCTTGTCCTGTCACTTGTTCCTTGGGAGAAAAGACCATGAAGGAGCATCAAAGGGAAGGAGCTCCAACTAGGGTGGCTTTTGCACAGCTCCACCATTTCAGCAAGGAGTTGAAGACATGTCCCATCCCAGGAGCAAAGCACCTTGCTGGACCCTCCGATGGGAACCACGTAGCCAACAGCTGGAGTGAGCTCTACCTGGGGGAGCATCCAACCTCCAGCATCCACCTTTTTGATGGAAACCTGTGGCAAAGTGAGACTGTGGGAAGTACCAGAGCATCCTCACCTGCCTGCCGCTTTATTCATCTGCTCCACGGAGATGAATAAACACACTGAGATGTCCCATTTGCTGAGCAGGAGAAAGAAAGATCGCCAGACCCCCGAGCCCCGACCGATGGGATCAGACAGGTTAATTTAGCAGCTACCAGCCAAAATCACCCCCCTCTGCCTGCACCAACTACCATCTCCCCACGATGAGGGTCCTCACCCCATCAGCTAGGCAAGGACAATTTGGGAGACACCTTGGAAGCTGCTCGTGCTGAAGCCCTGCTGCCCGGCCCACCTTCTCCCAGTTCCTCCTTTCCCCAGCCAACTTTTCTGGA
>NW_010334924.1:21744-24052 GCF_000700745.2 Antrostomus carolinensis | reverse complement strand
GATCCCAGGGAAAGTGCTGGGTTGAAGCAAATGTCCCCCCCTGGGACCTGTCCTTTGAAGGAACTTGGCCATTTTGGGAGGATTTTCCTCTCCTACGTACACTTCCCCTTCCTCCCCTCCACCCTCTCACTGACCCAAATGAGTCCCAGCCCACTCCGGCGCTGCCGCTCACATGTGGTTCCTATTTTCCTACAGGAAAACCCATTAAATCCTTCCAGGCAGCTCCGAGTACGGTCGGTCCCGGAGCACATTCCATGGGTAGGACAGCGAGCTCATCCTCACAGGCTGGTTCCTCCTGGCTCCTCCATCTCCCATGGCTCAGGACAGCATCTCCCATCCTTCCCTGCCCCAGGAGGGGGCTGGCCCAGCTCTTTAGACGCATCTTTAGACAGAACAACCAGGATTCTCCATCACAAAAGTGGCTCCCAGTGCATTGCAACCCCAGATCCAACCTACAAACTGGGGGAAACTGGGTTCCCCCTCATCTCCAACTTCTAGTTCCTACCCCATGGGTGGTGTGGAGGGTGTTGGAGAGCTGCGCACGATGCCCCATAGCCTTAGTGAGTTAAAAACTCATAGGAGATGTGCTCCCTTGGGCTTGTGGAGCACACTGTGTGATGGAAAACAGGGAATTCAAGAGCTGGGGGTTTGGGAAGGTACGGAGGAGTTGCTGGATCCCCCCCCAGATTCACATCAAAGCCCAGGAGGAGCCTGTGCCTGGCTGCAGGAGACACAGAAAAGCAGAGCCTGGATGTCCCCACATCACTAAAACATCACTCTGGATCTCTGGCCGTGGGGTTTCCCGTGGCTGGGTGGAGGCAGAGCTGGGGAGAGAAGATTTTGGGGAAGGAGAGGAACGAGCTGGAGATGAGCAACGAGAATTCTGCGGAGCTGGGGATGCTCAGTGCTCTGCTCCATCACCCTGCACCCAGCTGGTGGCTTGGACGGGAGGGAGCCCCACTTTCTGCTTTGCAAATGGGTGGAAAAAAATTAAATAACAAGTTTTCTCCGGTTCCTCCTTTCGGCGAGGCACGAGGAGGGGGACGGCGAGCGCCTGGCTCATGAAAGCAGGAGGGCAGGCAGCCAGCGAGCATCCTGGCAGGCACAGCAGTGGATTTTCGCAGGCTCGCTGCCTCCCCACACAGAAGCTTCTCTTGTCGCGCTCACAGCTGTTTGGATTTTACCCGAGTTCATATCACAGTTTATCAAAGGCTCTGCATTCTTTTTTTTTTCCTTCTTTTTTTTTTCTTTTTTCCTTCTTTTTTCCTTCTTCTTTTCCTTCTTTTTTTTCCTTCTTTTTTGTTTTTTTTTGTTTCCTCCCACTGTGCTGAGCACAAGCCAAACGCTTCCCGCAAAAACAAACACAGGTTTTGTTCTGCGACGCAGCAGCACGGAGGGTGGGAGAGAGGAAGAGGTGATATGTCTGTGTCCCTCCCCCCCACCAGCTCTGATTCACTTGCTGGTGGGACAGAGGGATTTTTGGGGCACGAGTTTGGCAATGGGAGGGGACACAGTGGGATCAACACACTTGGAGGAAGGAGGAGCAGGAGGAGATTCCCCATCCCAGGCCCAGGAACCTCCAGCTTGCCGGGAGCCTGGGAAGCGTTGGCTCATCAGGAAGCGTTGAGACATTTGGCCAAGCAAACCTCATGTCCAGAAGAGCCCGAGTGTCCAGGGCTGGGACAAGAGGAGGATTTTGCTCAACCCCAGCTCTTGAGCATCCCCCGGCGAGGGGTGGGTGATGGGCTGGGAGGTGGGACAGTGAGGCAGGAGGTTATGGATGGGATGGGGGGCCAGGATGGGGGGGGGGACAGCCCATCACTGCAGGCTGGGGGCAGGCAGACAGCCCATCACTGCAGGATGGTGGCAGCCAGGGGCTTCAGCATCCCCTTACCACCAAAGCTGACACCCACCAGCTCTGTGAGGGATCCCAGAAGATCCCTCAGGATCTGAGCCTGCAGCTAAACCCCCATCCCGCTCCAGTCCCTAATCTCTCCCCACTGGGATGCTGGTGGGCTGCTCTTCCCTTCCCACCCCCCCAGATGGAGAGCAGGGCTCTGGGAATTCTGGGCAGGCTGAGCAAAAAGTGATTTACCACGCTCCTCACCGCCTGCCTGCCAAGAGCATCGGATGTCTGCACTCCACGGGACACGCCGGCCCTCCGCTCTCCCCCTCTCCGGTTCCCCATCCCCAGTAGAAGGTTCAAACCCACTTTCCTTCTTTTTCCTCACTTTTTTTCTTTATTTTGTTTTTTTTTTTTTTGAGGCGCAAGGGGTTGCCCAGTCAGCCCCCGCCCCTCTCAGAGGCG
>NW_010334924.1:2235-21641 GCF_000700745.2 Antrostomus carolinensis | reverse complement strand
TCCTTCCCAAAAAGAGAGGACCAGCCACTCCAGCCCCCACTGTGACGCCCTTCATGCACCCAACGTGACGTGCCAGTGTTTGTCCCCAGCTCTGCCCTATTTGCTCTCCAACTCTCCACTGGCATCATCCCAGCAGGACTTTGAGATCCCAAGGAACAGGCAGGATTTCCAGCCAGGTGATCTCTTCCTGTCTGCAGGAGCCATAAACCCACGGCTCCATCACGAGACTTGGGATTTTCCACCTCCCTAGTTAACGTCATAAATTGTCTGAATAACTTCTCTGCTCCAGCCTGCGTCTTCCAGAACGGATGGAGAACCAGCCCACCCTCCTGCTTACCCTCCATGGGGTTCAAGCATCCCCCCAAAAACCCAAGGACCATCCCTGGTCAAATGGCCAAGCCTTGTCACGTGCATCTCATGGGCTATGTCCAAAGAGTCACCCCAGGGCTTCTTTCACACAGCTTAACCTCAGAAAACGCCCTGTGAGAAGGTGCTAGGCAGTGGGGAGGTTTATTTAACAGCTCTATAAAACAAGCTGAGACACCCTCTCTGCAGATGGGCCCCTGCCCTGGGGAGCAAAGCGCTGACTCGACTCCTCTTGAGCCCCAGGGTGCTGCTGCTCGGGGAGAAAATGGTCTCTCTGGGCTTAAAAGTTAAGCCCTGCAATTCAAAGCATCCGCACTCGACATGCACGGGGATGTCTCCAGCCACGTGAGCACATCCTGGAGCCCGGAGGGTTCACTGGCTGTCCTGGCAAGGTCCATCAGTCACAAATGTCCAGCTCAGAGAGCAGCAAAAAGCCAGTTGCTTTGGTGTTAGGCTCAGCTTAGTGAGTTAAACTGGCTCCTGGGGGTGAGATAGACCCCAGGGACAGCACAGGGGTTGCACAACCAGCCTTGGGGAGAGACGAGGAGGAAGAAGATGGCTCGTTCCAAGGGTAGCAAGCTCCTCCAACCATGCTCCAAGCAGCAACACTGATCTCCACGGCGCAGGGCTTAGCCTCTCACTTAATCCCACCATCCCACAGCGCTGGGACCAACAAGCAAACATTAAATCCAGCCCGTCAATCCCAAGCGCGGGCTGAAAACCTCAGTGTCTCTGCACTGCCTGCCTCCTGACCGGCTGAGCAGCTTTCCCTCAGCAGGGTTCCTGCCCGGAGGACAGCCGTGCCGCTCCAAGGAGCCATGTGATGCTTTGGAAGCTTCTTCACATTTTTCTGCTGCTCCAAGGCATCGTTGGGAGGCCAGGCAGCTGAATGGGAATATTTGCTTCTTGCTTAAGGGCTGTGTTGAGTCCAGGACGGCTCCGTGTCAGTTAGGACAGAGAGCTCCCAATTAGCCAGAAGGCTGGAAGGTCTCAGCTCTGCTGATCAAGGTGAGGGGTAACATGGAGCGATGGTTGATGTTCCTGCCTCCAACAACCCTTTGGGAGTCACCTTTGAGTGAGAACATGCCCAGCTCAAAAGGAGAAGGCAGCGCTTTGAATTCTTGAGTTTTGAAGGTGGAATAAATAAATCTATTGGCTTCCAGCCTAAATAAAGTGACAAGTGACAGGGAGAGAGACTGACCTCCACCAGGAACCCCCGGCTGCTGCGACGCAGAAAACTGATGCCAAGCCAAAAAAAATCCTTGGAAAAGACCATGGGAGCAGGTTTTCCACCTCTGTGGTTCCTCAAGGGGAGAGGAGTGGAAAGTATGAGACATATTTTTCCCCCAGGAGATGGCAATGGCCAGGCAACTGTCCCCGTTCGCTCCGGAGGATGCCGAGTGATTCGTACCACTGGAGCCCTCTCGGCACATCCCTTCACACAGAGGGTCCCTCTCCCAGATGTTCATGAGGCATCTAAGCAGCTTTGAAGAGCCTTGAAGAGCCTTTTCCTGGATGCTTCCCTTCCTTTCTCCTCCCACCGGGGCTCAGCCTGGTGTGTGAGCTCCACTGTGGCTGTAGGATAACCCTCTGTGAGGTCTCCTTGCACGAGGAGGTCTCATGAGGCATCACACCATGGTTTGATCTGATGATGCCATACTGGATCCCACTGGGGAAGGCAGCAGACCAAGAAGGGCACCTCCAAGGGCACCTCTTGGATGCACCGGCAGATGGACCATGTCCTGGTGACATGTGAACCCACAGCCCAGGAGATGGGGGCAAGGGAGAGGAAATGATCTGGGTTCTTCCTTATGAACAGAAGCTTTTGGAGCTGTCTGCCTGGTCTTTTGAGGGCAGGTTGTGTTTCCCTTTAGCTTCACCCTGTCTTCTCTGGTAAACCATCTCAAGATACCCAGCTTGGGATCAGGACTGCTTGTAGTGGGACCACCCATCACAGCCCCCATCCCTGCCCAACCAGGCGTGGAGGGTGGGCTCTGCCTGGGACGTCTGTGGGTGCTTCTCCCACCCATCTCCCAATGTCAGGCAGGTGCTGGAGCAGCTCTGTACATCTTGGGGACCACACATCCCTCCAGAGCAAGAGACAGGTCCCACCTCCACAGGCTCCAGCAAAGCTCCCTGCTCAAACCACACGATGTACTGTAACCTCGACCTCTGAGGACATCCCAGGAGAGAGACTAAAGTCCTTTCAGAGTCAGCAACCATGAACAAGATTGGGTTGGGTTAGAAATAAACTACCTTTAACCGTAGACCTTCCGCTTGACCTCATGGACCTTCAAACTGACAACGTGACGGGGAAAATTGCTGTGCTGTGTTTTAATGAAACCCCTGTCACCCGTTCCCCTTCCCCTGAGCACTCATCCTTCGTCTGGAAATCATTGCCTGAACTTAACAGCTCTATTTTCCTCCCCTGCCTCCTCATTCCTGGGCTGGTTGGCAACGGTGGTCCCGGAGGAGAAGGGAAGATGATGGGGACAAGGGAAGATTGTGCCAGCGGTGGGGGAAGACCACGCTTTGGCACATGCCATCCCAGTTTCTCAAGCATCCCCCTCGTGCTCTCCAGCCCAGGAATAACCATCACCATCATCTCCCAAGTCAAACGTGAGGTTGGCTGCTCACCCTGCTGTGCAAAACAGCTGAGCTGGCTTGTGGACAGGGGAGGGATGTAACGTGGGAACGCGCATACGGCTTCAATTTGAAAAGTGGCTAAAAATAGCACCACGAGGCTCCCACACTCACTGGGTCTCTCCAGAAAGAGATCAATCTTTTCCGGAGAGTCCTGCAAAAGTTTTCCTCCTCTATTCCCATCTTGCAGAGACGTAGTTAATGCCAGCATTTCAACTGCCATCAGTAGGTTTCAGAGTTAATCACTAGTACCTGAGGGCATGGCTCACCCGTTTTGGCTCCAGACCTGCATCTATCCCACGTGAGCCACAACGTGACTTGACAAAGGACAGAGTCATATATATATATTTATTTTTTTTCCTTTACGGGATTTTTTGGGGCATGAGTCACCGTAAAGCTTGCTGAGCTGCCACAAGCCGGTCCCACCACACTCCCCCGCGGGGGGGCGGCTGGAAAAGCCGGCCCCCCCAGCCAAGGCTCATCCTGCCAGAGCCAGAGGGAAAAATCTGAGGTGGCTACGATATGGCAGACCTTTTAAATGGGACCCTGCCCAGGCTCATTATTCCTCTAATTACCCTGCTCCCTTAACGAGGAATGGGCTGTGCAGACTGGGGAGAAGACAGGGGACACCACGAGTGGCATCTTGTCTCCACCTTATTCTTAGATCCAGATATGATTAAATCAAACATTTCCAGAGTCCTATCAGAAGCCAAAAACCATATATGACATTAAAATTTAACTTTTTAAATTTATATATATATATATTAATTTTAATCTCTGAAATCCTGGCACTGTGACCCAAACAGCGGGCACAAGCCAGCCCTGCCCCTGCCCACGTTTCACCACCTTTGCGACCTGCCATGCTTCGCCTCGACATTAAACGCTCACGGGATGAATCCGGCGGCAACTTAGCAGTGCGTTCGTGGGCTGCCCAGAGACTTGGGTGAAAACTGCTGCCCCAGAGTAGGTCCAACTCACACCCAGCTCAGCTGAGCAGGTTTTGAGAGCTCCGCACACTTTATTTTCCCATTGCAGTGATGGGACCCCCCCCATCAGTACCTCGTGCACCCCTTTGCCTTCAGAGAGACAGCTCTCGTCTCCCACGGGATCGTGGTTTGGGTTTCTTGCTCTCCCCAGGTTCATTTAGATGCCACCTTCCTAAAAGCAAGGAAGGAAAACCCAGGGTCCTGCCCCCTCCTCCCACCAAACTCCTCACTGATTTCTCCACCTTGCCTCCACTGTTCAGTTCCTGATTTCCCAGCAAGACAAGGAATTGGTGTCCCTTGCTCCAGATTTCATTGCGTTACAGATCACACCCTGCCAGCTCTGTTCTCTGTTTGCAAAAACCCTTTATAACTAAAGAAGCTGAAGGTTTGGGAAGGGAGACAGGCACAAAGGAGCAGCGGTTCCTCCAGCCTGGAGCATCCCTGCTCTTGGAACATCTGCTGGGTTGGGGCACAAACTCACTTGCTGCTTCTGCAGCACCATGCTTGGCTTTCCAACCTCCACCTCTGCTCCTTAAAAAGCCAAAGTGAAGCCTACCAATGCTGAGCACAGAAACATGTGGCTTTGGGGGATGAGGCTTCTGCTGGGTGAGCATCTCACTGAGCCGGGTGGAAGGATTCACTCAACTTGGCACCTCAAGCAGAAACCTGTCTTCGTGCTCCGGCTGGTCTAGTTGTTTCTTAACGAAACGGGCTCTGACAAGGCTGTTTAATAAGGAGCTACGTTGCCTCCGGGGATGGGAGCGAGAAATACGGTGCCTCAACATGTAAAAGGCAAGTCCTGTTTGCTCTTAAACCATCTGCCAGTGAGCAAGGGAGGCTTGTAGAAACAGATTTGGCTCCAAGGGAGCTCGGTGCTCGGGCTACTCGACCCCATCGTCCCCAGCCCACCCTGCCCAGGGGTGCTCGGGGGTTCGGTGAAGCTGGTGGGGTGCTCTGACCTGATGATGAAGGGTCCTCTGGTCTCCAGGAGTTTCCGTTCACTGCTGAAACGCTTGAGCAGGTTGATCATGAACTTGTAGAAGTAAGAGTTCATGGTGGGGGTGGAGGGTGAGCACTCCAGGCCTTTAGTACCTGGGGAGGCAGGGGAAGGGGAGAGCAAGTTAGAGCACTGTGGTGGTTGCACTGGGAGCACTGGGCTGGCAGCCAAACACAGTCACTTGCTCACTCCCCTCACCCAGGGGACAGGGAAGAGAACTGGGGGGCAAGGGGAAAGAGACTCATAGGGTGAGATAAGAACAATTTAATAATGGAAATAACATAAAACTTAAAATAATACTGATATTAAAAATAATAATGATAATAATACTAGTAATAGAATACGCAAATGAGTGTTGCCCAGTGCCATTGCTCACCACCCACCGACCAAGCCCGGCCCGTTCCCAGATCACGATCCCGCAGGAGCGACAATCCCGACCTGAAACCGCAATCCCGGGAGAGCCAGAGCCCGAGCGAAAGCCAGAGAGAGCAAGAGAGGAAGAGCCCCTCATGAATCTCCTGCCCATGGGGGACAGGAGATGGAACAGCCCCTTGGCAGAGCCCAATGCCCATGGAGCTGATCCATGTCAATATTCCTCCCCCCTGAGATCTGGCGCTTGCACACGGACAAACACAAAGTCCTTCAGTGCCAGGGACACAAATGCAACATGGGGATGTTCTCAGTGTTTCTCTCCTGACAAATCCCAGCTGAACCCAAACCCCAGCGCTGTTCCCGCTGCTGAACAGAACCAGCTCTGGCCCAGCTCACACCAGGACAAGCAGGCAGGGTCCTCTTGCCAAAGCAGTCTCAATCAGGGAGCAGAAACCCAAACTACGGTCACAGCACTCAGTTGGGGCACGAACAGATTTCCAAGCCTCATACAACCACATCTGCTCAGCATGAGCGGAGCCAGCCCTGCCACAGCTCTCTCCATCCCAGAGGAACACATCTTGTGGTGGTGCTGGCACCCAAAGCAGCACACAGGGAAGAAACGAGCTTTTTGGAAGATCCTCCCAGAGCCCCTCAGCTTTAGTAGCTGATAGCAGAAGGGTGCCCAAGGCTCTAGACCAACAGGCAACCCCATCTCCTCAGATACAGCATGTACACTCATCCTGAAACCCAGACTGCTGGTGAGTTGAAGAGCCTTTAATCCAGCCCTATATGCTACAGATGCCCCGTGCCCCAGCTGGAGGAAAGTTCTCTTTCCCCTGGACTGGGCACTGGTGAGGCTGCAGCTCGAGTGCTGGGTTCAGTTTTGGGCCCCTGACTCTAGGAAGGACATGGAGGTGCTGGAGCGTGTCCAGAGAAGGGCAACTGAGCCCTTTCCTGAAAGGGTTCTGAGGCATTGGAAGGGGTTGCCCAGGGCAGTGGTGGAGTCCCCATCCCTGGAGGGATTGAAGAGTGGTGTAGACATAGTGCTGAGGGACATGGGTTAGTCGGGGACTTGTCAGTATTGATGACTGATGGTTGATGATGATCTTAAAGGCCTTTTCCAATCGAGACAATTCTGGGATCCTGTGAAGGATGAGGGTGCAGAAGCAGTGCAAGCTGGTGTGCTCAGGAGAGCCTGGACATGCTCCAGCACACCCAGACCTGACACACTTCCAGGACACGAGGCTCTTTCATGTTTTCTCCTTAAACACTTTGCCTGGGGTCGGTGATTCCCAGCCGTACGGTGAAGGGATGCTCTGCACCCTCCTGTTGTACTGGGCAGCGGGAGCTGGCGAGCCTCAGCTCACGGCTTTTGCCAAGCAGCCGGCATCCCCCTCCGTTTTTTCCAGCCAGCATCTCCCTCCGCACCTCTCAGGGTCATAAATCCAGGTTTGATGGGCTCCTATCACTCGTTAACAGCAAGTGGAGCTCCAGGTTATAAGGGGCAGGGGCTGCTGCTGTGGCACCCGCTTTGTAAGACATCCTAACTGGGTCCGAGATTGTTTCAGGGTGGGCATGCAGGGAAGGCTGGCAAAGGGGGATCTCCCTGCTCAGGGTACCCCAAGACCATTGAAAAAAATCCCCCTTCAAAGCCACATGTGCAGGTGAGAGAAGGTTTGAAAGGCAACTTTGGAAGAAGGGGAGCTCTCTCCCTGAATTTCTCCTATGGAAAGACCATGTCTAACCATGGTAAGGGGGGAAACCAGCACACACAAGTGCCCCAAGGTTATTCCCTCCATCCCAAGAACAGTCAGTATTTCCATCAAATCACTGAAGGAAACCGAAAGAGTTTGATTTATGGACGTTGTCTGCTTCTACCGAGACTCAGCAGAGCACGGAGCAGCCAATTAAAGACGCAATCAAGCTGCCAAAGCCCAAGAAAGCTGATGGAAAAACCACTGGGCTGTTTTCCACCCTGCCTGTCCCAGTGATACACAGAAATACAGACATGGGCTCAGCCAGTGCAGCTTCTCCAGGCTTGGATTTAACATCCAGAAGAACATACACAGTCAAATAAAAAATAAAAATAAAATACAAGGTCATCTGGACCAGAACCTGGTGCCTCCTCCCTGCTGGAGCCATGTGTTTACCCTGCCTTGGTGTATCTGAAACCCCAAACCAGGCTTTGAAGCAGGCATCTCCCTGAGCACAAGTGTTCGCTGTGGAATCATGTTTCCCCTCAGCTGCAGGGAAGATGATCTGGGTAAAAAAAAAAGGATCTAGTTGAGCCGATGAGCTCCAAAACAAAGGTGCGTTTGTTGGAAGGCAGGGAGTACCCGGTGTGAAAACACAGCCGTGTCCCACGTGTCATCACTACAGCTGCTCAGAACCCCAGGATCCCAGAACTACCCAGACTGGAAAAGCCCTTTAAGATCATGGAGCCCAACCATGAACCCAACACTGACAAGTCCCCGACTAACCCATGTCCCTCAGCACTGTGTCTACACGACTCTTCAATCCCTCCAGGGATGGGGACTCCACCACTGCCCTGGGCAACCCCTTCCAATGCCTCAGAACCCTTTCAGGAGAGAAATTCTTCCTCACATCCCATCTCAACTGCCCTTGGGGCAACTTGAGGCCATTTCCTCTTGTCCTGTCACTTGTTCCTTGCTCAGCACTGCTCACAAGAGACACAGCCTCAACAAGGTGAGGTGACATGGAGCAGCTCTGCCTTCCCACTATGGCTCAGCCTCGCATCTCCCGGCCTCTACCACAGGCAGAGCCTCAAAAACAAGCACTGGGTTTCCTTCTGGCGCCAAGAGTGGGTGAAGAGCAGATGATAGAAATTGTCTCAAAGCTGGGTGCCCAAAAGCCAGAATCAACCCTGAAGATCATATCCTGGCTGCAATCTGTAAGACAATCAACCTCCAGCCTCTGGTCTTGCCATCTTCTTCCACTGACTCACTCCCAAACCTCCAACACTTCTGCCCAGCCTGGAGGAAGCTTAACCTTGTTTTTTTAGAAGAGGAAAGCATGATGTGATGGTCTGGACACCCCAGCGAGCTCCTTCATCATCCTTTGCCTCTGGGAGCATCGAGACCATGGATCATTTCTCCACCCCTTGCCCAGCAGCTACGCCTGCATGTCCCTAAGGAATGTTTCCACCACGGCACGCTGTGCTGGAGCAGCCTTGCCAGTGCTCTC
This sequence comes from Antrostomus carolinensis, assembly GCF_000700745.2. NCBI lineage: Eukaryota > Metazoa > Chordata > Aves > Caprimulgiformes > Caprimulgidae > Antrostomus > Antrostomus carolinensis. Next base: position 13,073 of record NW_010334924.1, on the reverse strand, counting down.
CAGAGCTGAGAAATCAACATGTAGGAACCTCCTGGGCTGCAAAAGGCTCAACCAGATGCCAGCTGGAGTTGCAAAGGGCACTACTTCTTCCAAGAAGACAAAATGCTTCTCTTGCAAACCTCTGACTTCCTGTTTGCTCTGTGTTTACAGGATGTCTAGGACATGGCTGGCACCTTGTTCACCATCGTGTAACCCTTCCTGGTGTGTCCCAGAGCTCAGCTCACCACCCTGGAGGTGATGCCTCAGCACAACGGCATCCCCAGCTCGACAGAACTGTAGGAGCAGCTTGTCAAGTGTTTCTATGAAGCATGAGAGACAAGCAGAGAGAAGTGTTAAGAAAACTGTGGCTTAATTAATGGAAGCTTGCACCTCTCCCCCTTCCTCCGAAGCGAGACTTTGCAGATCCGTAACCTGCCAGATCGGCTGCTAATGTACATGGAGAAGGGCTGGTGGCACGTCATGGCTCTGCTGTCTTTTTTCTTTTTTTATCTAGCATGGAGAAGGGAGCTGGAAAAAGGAAGATCCCTGCTCAGAAGAACGATGAAACTCAGCCCAGATATCAGCTATAATAGGAACAAATGGGAATTCTGGGCTCACGGGAACATCAGAGCAGTGAAACAAGAGTCAGTAGAAATGGGCTACAAAAGGCACGTGGATACTGCAGCTCCATGGCTGAAATAAGCCCACGTTGTCCAGCCAGCCCAGACCCTTCTCAATGACCACAGCATCCTCCTGCTGGGCTAGAAAAGCCTTCCCTGAGGCAAACTGTGCAGCCCAGGGACACGAGTGGGCTCCAGAGGAGGCCACAGAATTGGAGAAGGGTTTAGAGGGGAAGATGTGTGAGGAGAGGCTGAAGTCACTTGGTTTGTTCAGCCTGGAGGAGACTGAGAGGAGATCTCAAGGCAGTCTAGAACTTCCTCCCAAGGGGAAGAGGAGGGGCAGGCGCTGATCTCTTCTCTCTGGCCACCAACGAATGCCAGGAGCAGAGGGAATGGCAGGAAGATGTGGCAGGGGAGGGTGAGGTTGGCCATGAGGAAAAGGTTCTTGAGGCAGAGGGTGGTGGAGCACTGGAACAGGCTCCCCAGGGAGGTGCTCATGGCACCAAGCCTGACAAGATTCCAGCAGCATTTGGCCAAGGCCCTCAAGGACATGGTGTGAATGTTGGGATTGTCCTGTGCAGGGACAGGAGTTGGACTCCATGATCTTTGTGGGTCCCTTCCAACTCACAACACTCTGTGATTCCTTGGATCACCTAAGCCAGTGCCAGCACCCGTCCCCTCCACCCATGGGTGCTAACTCAAGTGGAGCACAGCCAACACCTGACAGAATCCCTGGTGCATCCCTGAGCGCTCACCGGTTCACGACATTCCCATCGCTCACGTAGCCACGCTATAAATCAACCCAGACAGGCAATTAGGGATCTATATTAAGGCCCTTATAAATATATATTATACAGTAGCCTGGAACATTTGGGCCGTCTGGCTGCTTGATGGGCTGAGACGTCTCGAGACCTACAGTGGCCAAAGTGTCCCCAAATTACTCGGGGGGAACCTGGCACAGACTCCAAACTTGGATTTTCCTACCTTGGCCTCAAAGTGCTGAACTTCACCCTGGCAGAAAACACAACTTCCACTCATTTACCACAATTGGTTTCAAACTGGTCTTAATTAAAACCGGTGCAGACTTGCTTAACTCCATTTAAACTAAATTTAAAGAAGACTGGAGCGGGATTGATTCCTTTCCGAAGCAAGCTGAAGCTGGGTAAGCTGTTTAAAGAGTATCCACATGGGCATTGGCGGCGGTTTAGCTAAAATGATTTACCACAATCCCTAATTGAAGCAATTTCAGCTCGGATATAAGGAGGGGAAGTTAAAAGCTGGCGGGGCTGAACACCCTTCTCACACTGGAGCATCATATTTCCAGCTCAGCCTGGAGAAGGATGTCCCACAGCTTCTTTGGGAACAACCGGGATAAACCCAGCAGCAGGCGGAGCTGGTCCATGAGCCTTCAACCTGCTCAGGGTTCGGTGTGGGTGTTACCAGATGGTGTTTGGTAAAACCCTGGCTGGTGCTGTGGGAATCTGCGTGGCATCTCCCCCTTCAGCAGCTTTCCCCAGGATGTTTTGAATTCTAGCTTTTGCAAACACGAGGCGCCGAAGCCTGGCGAAGCCGGATAAAAATAGAGCCGGAAAAAAATAATAATAATAAAAAAAATAATAAAAAAAGGCAAATCCTTCCCCCTCCTCCAAAAACCCGGCGCAGGGTGTAGCTGGAAACAGATGTGAATGTGTTGGCAGCTCAGCTGGGCTTTGCAAAACCTCTGCTCTCTCCACTCCGGAGCTGCTGAGGAAATAAAATCGCTGAAATTGTGGATTGCACGGTCACGGGCTGAGCTCAGCCTGCTTCTCCCTGCTGCCCGGGCACACGGCTGCTTCTCCCCTTCCCACCTGGTCAAGGAGCTGTGAGTTTGTAATTCCCAAGACTTCAGCATCTCACCCCAAAGGGGGTCCCCAGATGGGCCAGGGTACGTATTTTGTTGCCAAATGAGGCTTTTTCCTGCGTTGAACCTCTGATAGGCTTCCTAGGAAGGATGAAAATCCACTACTGGCTCATTTTAATTTGTTAAGGTAAATCAATAAGTAAAAAAGCAGCAGGGGTAGAGCTCAGACAATGTACGGGAGAAGAAAACACCCAGCAGAGCTGCACAACCAGGAGAGGTTCAGCTTTTTTTAGAGCAGGCTGAGGCTACTGCACACAAAGGTGAAGAATACAGAAGATATAACCTGCAAGAAGGAATGAGCAGCAACGGGCTTTGCTGGGCCGTTTCTGCACCAATATTTATTTTGCCTGTTTAATTGCATCTCATTCCTCACCTCACCCTCCAAATTCCTTGCAACATCTCAGGGAAACTGAGGCAGCCCAGCAAAGTAACTGCACAGGAGGTGCTTGGTGAGGAGCGATGTTACCTACACCATCAACTTTTCTTGTGTAAACCCCTGCAGACCAGTAATCCCAGGTTTTATTTGGGAATCCCCAACCTTTCTGGCCAGCCATGTGCTGTAGGCATCTCAGGAGGGATCGATACCTGAAGGCACGCCAGGCGAGTTATGGTTATGGGCTGGATGGTCTCTCATGGGGTTTTCCATGGCATCCCAGCACTGCTGCAGCAGAGCAACCAGGAAAAGAAACAAATCCCCTTTTTCTTCCAATTCTCCTCCTCTCCAAGAGGCAGAAGAGCATTTTTTAATAGTCAACCCCTCCTGAACAGCTCCATGCCAGTAGGGAAGGAGATGGCATAGCCACTGACTATCAGGAACCGAAGTGTTGAGCTCTGAGCACTCGGGAGCAAGAGTTCTCTCCTCCCAGGCTTGCTTGGCTCCTCCACTCCCTGCTGTCATGCTCCTGATCCTGGGAAAGCTGTTGGAAACTGGCTCCTTCGGGAGCAAGTGCTCCTTTGTGTGACATGGGCTGTCTCCTTGCCTTCTGGGGAGAGGATGGGTATGGAGAGGTTTCCCTTTTACCTTTACCAGTTTAGCAAATCTGAGCCATCTGATAAGGGACCAGCTTTTCTCTCCTACCTCTCATGGACTCCCTGCACCCTCCAGACTCTCATCTGGTGGTTTTAGAGGACACCCTAATGTTTTTTTCCAGACCACCTGGAGGTGGAACTTTATCCTCCAGATCTATGATTACACAAATGAAGTGACAGACAATGTGAAGGGAGTGGTTTGGCTCACCAAGAACAAAATCCCTCAAAAAGATGTTGATGGGAAACCCCTATCACAGCACCTCTCAAGCTCGGTCCAGCCTCTGGAGTGCTGCATGTTCTCCAGTGGGGATACAGCAAGTGTGAACTCCACAAACCACGCTTCTCAAGGACTTCTAGCAGCCTCCTCCAGAGTCATCCACCAGCTCCTGCGATATCCATGGACTGCTGGTTGGAAGCAAAGACCTTGGGTGTGTTAGTGCACCCACATATGGAGTCACCCTCCTGGGAAAGCCTGTGCCATGGGGGTTGGACTCTTCTCCCAGGTAACCGGCAATAAGGCAAGAGGAAATGGCCTCAAGTTGCACCAGGGGAGGTTCAGGTTGGATATGAGGAAAATTTCTTCTCCGAAAGAGCAGTCAGGCATTGGAACAGGCTGCCCAGGGCAGTGGTGGAGTCACCATCCCTGGAGGTGTTCAAGAAATGTGTAGACATGGCACTTCAGGACATGGTTTAGCGGGCATGGTGGTGTTGGGTTGATGGTTGGACTGGATGATCTTAGAGGTCTTTTCCAACCTTAATGGTTCTGTGATTCTGTGAATCTGTAAACAACCTACAGGGTGAGGTGCTCAGAGGGCACGACACTGTCTCTGCCATCTCCGGCAGGAAGCCAGGAGGGAAACACCGGACTGAGCCGGAGAGGAAAATGCCTCCTGCGAAACAAAGGGTTGTAACTTCTCCTTACAAAGCTGTGTAGAAAGGAAGGAAGAGATGTGTGCAAGAGCCACCCTGTACGAGGCAGCAGAAGATATCGGTATCCTTTTGGAGAAGGATTCTCCTCCCATGCAGAGCAGAGCAGGAGGCCAGGTTGGAGGGCTGACACCTGTGTTATCATAGAATCATGGAATGGTTTGGGTTGGAAAGGACCTTTCAAGGTCATCCAGTCCAACCCCCTGCAGTGAGCAGGGACATCTTCAACCAGATCAGGTCACTCAGAGCCCCCTCCAACCTGACCTGGAATGTTTCCTGGGATGGGGCTTCTGCCACCTCTCTGGGCAACCTGGGCCAGGGTTTCACCACCCTCAGTGTAAAACATTTCTTCCTTACATCCAGTCTGGATCTCCCCTCTGTTAGTGTCAAACCATTTCCCCTTGTCCCATCGCTCCAGGCCCTGCTAAACAGTCTGTCCCCATCTTTCTCACAGGCCCCTTTTAAGTACTGAAAGGTGCAATAAGGTCTCCCCGGAGCCTTCTCTTCTCCAGGCTGAACAGCCCCAACTCTCTCAGCCTGTCCTCACAGCAGAGCTGCTCCAGCCCTCGCATCATCCTTGCGACCCCCTCTGGACCTGCTCCAACAGGCTAATGTCTCTCCTGTGCTGAGGACCCCAGAACTGGACACAGCACTGCAGGTGGGGTCTCACTAGAGCAGAGTAGAGGGGAAGAATCCCCTCCCTCAACCTGCTGGCCTTGATGACAACCACCCTTGGATCATCTGCTACTTGTCCCAACCTCTACATGGTTGTCAAAACACTCTCAAAAGGAAACAGGAAGCTGGGTTCCCATTGCACAAACCAGATGGGTGCTTGTCCCATCACCCCAAGGAGTGAGGAGCTCTTGAGCACAGTTCTGCACACCTTGTCCCTGAGAAGTTGGTAGAAGATAACCAAGTGGGCAGAAGATAACCAAGGACAGACTCATGGAGGCCAGTACCCAACCAGTCTCTCCAGAGGCAGCCGGCGCAGATCGGGAGATGTTGGGTCTCCCAGGCTGGGCTGGCCCCAGCTCATTGTGTTTGGAGAAGGCGTTGAGGGCAGCTGACCTTATGTAACCGGAGAACAAAGCAGCTAAATAAAAACTGGAGCTGGGAACGGGCTGCGGAAGTGGGACACGGCTTTCCTGACTAATCAACCAGCATCTGAAGGAAACTGAACTCAATAGCAGGGAAACAACTGCATAAACACATCCTGAGGGAAGAAAGGGAGCGAGAGGAAGCGGGGGGAAGACCACGGGGGCACCGGCCCCTTCTGCCTCCATCCTGCCCTCGCTGCTCAGGTGGCAAAGCTCCGAGTGCCAGGATGGAGAGCACAGCGTGGAAACCTGTTGTGAGCGCAAAGGTTTTAAGAGGTGCCCATGCTTACCTACCTGCAAGCCACTACTGCACCCTTGGACAGGCAGGAGAGGAGCAGATCTGAGCTGACTCTGCACCTTCCTCCAACTGCCAGCTCCGATGGCATCTCGGTCCAAAGTATGATGAAGGGAATCATGGAATTGTTTTAGTTGGAAAAGACCTTTAAGATCAATATGTCCAACCGTAAACCTAACACTGCCAAGTCCCCCATTAAATTATGTCCCTAAGCACCACATCTACAGGGCTTTTAAATCCCTCCAGGGATGGGGACTCCACCACTGCCCTGGGCAACCCCTTCCAATGCCTCAGAACCCTTTCAGCAAAGAAATTCTTCCTCACATCCCATCTCAACTGCCCTGGGCACAACTTGAGGCCATTTCCTCTTGTCCTGTCCCTTGGTCCTTGGTTGAACAGACCCACCCCCACCTCTCTCCACCCTCCTTTCAGGGCCATGGACAGAGCCAGAAGGCCTCCCCTCCGCCTCCTTTTCTCCAGGCTCAACACCCCCAGTTCCCTCAGCCGGGAACTCAGCACACTTGTGCTCCAGACCCTTCCCCAGCTCCGCTGTTCCTCTTTGGACACCTTATGGAGTGATTTAACCCCAGAGTGAAGTGCTGGTACCTGCAGCCTCTGCTCCTATGGTGGGAGGCTCCCACTCACTCTCACTGTACATCGCTACCCTGGGACCACGCGCAGACGTAGGGACTTCCACCAGCCACCCTCCTGCTCCAAAACCCGCCCCCTCCCAAACAACCCTCCCACAAAGAGTCTTTTCCAAGAGCCTCTGCTTTTCCAGGCGTAATCCAGGAGAGTCCTGACCCCTCATTCCCCCGGGAGCTGGAGCCCAGCAGCCGATACGCTCCAGCCCTGGGTGGTCAGAGCCAGACGGGACCGGGGCCATGTCAAACAGCCAAGGCCAACGAACCAGCTCCTCTTCCTCTCCCCAAAAACATCTGCCTTTGGGTAAAAGCCAACAACCCTGCACCACTCAGCCCTAAATAAATGTCCAAAAAAACATTTTTTTTTGTGTTACAAGGAAGAAGAAAGTAGGTGAGGAAGCCAGAGCCCATCAGGATCTGTGTGGGGGCCAGTTGCCCCATGCTGGGGCAACGGGAGCTCCAGCTCCAGCAGATCTGCTCAACGTGAGGAGAGCCAGACAGACTCTTTTCAAACCTTAACGCTTGAATAAGCGAAGCCAAGTTGCTCTTCCAGATAGCTAACAGGGGCCACGGCAGCTGTTAGGATCCATGCCATCCAGCCTGCTATTTTTAGATCATCCAGAAGGAAGGAAACCTCAGACAACCATCAGCGTGAGCTGAACTGCAGCTCCTCAGCTGCTTGGCCAGCGCTGCAGGAGCTGCTCCACCCAGGGGCTCTCACTTCTGACACGGAGAGGATGGATGAGATTTGCAGAGGGCTTGGGGAGGTCACCAGTATGACAGTTCCCACCCCTCCATCGCTGAGCTTGGCTGAAACAGGTAGATCTGCAAAAAATAAAACCCAACCCAAAACTTGAGCTGGTTGCTGGTATGGACCTTTCTAAGCTCAAGGAGGGGTGAGTGAGTGGTCCGAGATCTTCAGAGATAACAAAGCCTGGGGAGTGGCAAGCACAGCCTCCCTCTCCGGCGGTGATTTTGCAAGGTCCTGTGGCCACGTCCTGCGCGGGCGGCCTTGGCTCCGCGCTCGGGTTGAAATCCAAAGCTGCTGTGAAACGTGTTTTTGGCCAGGATGACCTGGCCTGGGGAGTAACAACAGGGAGGCCCTTAAATAGCAGCAGCAGAGGAGAAGGGGCAGCCAAGGAACTGCAAAGGATGAGCCCCAGACATGGGAAGGTGGAAAAAAACTTCCTGATGAGCTGGGATGATTAATGAAGCTTTTTTTTTTTTTTTAATCCTCCAAGTCCTCAGAAAATAGGATTGTCCCTCTTCATCTCTGTTCTGAGGGTCCTACTTGACACTCAGAGCACCACAGCAGTTCACAGTCAACATGGGCAACCTTGAAAAGGCAACAGACTGAACCCTCTGCAGATCCACCCAGCCTTGCAGCCAATGTCCTGTCCCACGCTGCTTTTACAGGCTCTGAGAACTTTTACAAGGAGAGAAGAGGCTGGCACCCAAGATCCCATAAAAAACAGGACAATAAAGATGTCCCTCCACAGCATCCTGCTGCTAAACATAGTCCTAAATCCCCAAAACATGAACTAGAGGAAAGAGCAACAAAAATAACAGCAGTGCCCTGCTCTGAGCCGTGGCAGATGATCCCCAAGCGACGCCGGGTGGGGATGGATATGTTGATTTATTCCTGTGAGATGTTTTCCCATCCACATCAGTAAATTTGACTGGTGCCACCAAGCATTGAGCCTGGAGCTGTGGCACAGAGGACACTCACCGGAGGAGCCCAGCTGGCCAGTCCTGGCTGGGACGTGAAGCTCCACCGTGCCTGGTCGCACATCAGAGCTGTCAGAGGGACCGTGACCTTCCGTCTGTCCTGCTGGGGAAGAAGCGATCTCAGCCAGCACTTCCAGATCCTTCAGGATAACCTATGGAGAGAGGGACAGCATGGGGTCAGCATGTCCAAGGGTGGAGGCAACCAGTGGGGTGAGCTTTCCTTTCCAAAACTGTGGTCAGAGAGGGCGAGGTGGGAGGCAAACACCAAATCCTGGGGTGTCAAGAAAGGCACAGGGAGAAGAGGGCTACCTCTGAAGTTCAAAGTGGAAATTTCAAATGATGGCAGAAGGGATGGGGCAGGAAAAAGGGAGAAAAAACCCCAGTTCTTGCTCAGTGAGTCCCAAGGGAACATGTGAAATTAAATCTAATTTATGCAACCAGGAGCAAGGCTTGCCTCTCCCTCTTCCCACTTTGGGGAGGTCTGGGCTTTCCTTCCCCACTCTCCCCTTCCAAACCACAGATTGGGGATAACCCCAGCAAGAGCCTGGGGATGTTTTTGGGGCAAACACGAGCCCCTCTGCCAGCCCCCTGGCACCCCCAGCTCATCCCATTCAGGGCAGCACCCCAGAACAGCTCTTTCCTCCCAGAAATCGCTGAATTAATCTATATATAGCAATTCTGGAGAAGTTATTATAGGGTGGGTGGTGGTTTTTTTTTGTCCTCAACCCTTCTCATGTCTCAGACTATTTTGGGTCCCCCTTCATTCAAATGTCCTTGGGTCTAGATGTTTCATCAGCCGTCCCTAAGCGCAGCAGAGCTGTGTGGAACAGAAAAGCTGCCAAAAAGGACTGATTGCCACGTCGGACCCAGCAACACCCAGTATAGAACATCCCCACCCACCCCTCCTTGCCCACCAGCACAGCATCCCAGGCTTTCCACATGTTATAGAATCAGAGAATCCCAGACTGGTTTGTGTTAGAAGGGACCTTAAAGCTCATCCAGTCCCAACCCCCCTGCCATCAGCAGGGACACCTTCCACTAGACCAGGTTGCTCAAAGCCTCATCCAACCTGGCCACAAACACTTCCAGGGAGGAGCAGCCACAGCTTCTCTGGCCAACCTGGGACAGTGTCATGTTCTCACAAGGCATCTTTTTGAGGAGCTGTAGTTCGATGACAGTTTTAGCTTCTGAGCTACCACCCCCCCTCCCTTACCCCTGAAAAAAAAGCCAATTACTTATTTTTTTGATCATGCAGAACCTGAAAGTACGACCCCTGAAAATCAGAAAGAGGAGCTCCTGGGTTTCTCTGTTGCAGCTACCTTAAGCTGTTGGGTTTTTTTGTAATTAGAGCTTATTTTTTAAGCCCCCAGCAACCTTCGAGTGGCAGTGAGGTGTCCAGGCTTTGGTGCAGAGCTGGCTGTGGGGAAGCAGCCTGCTGCAGGCACCATGAGGTTCCAGCACGCTTGGGAAGACCCTGTGCCTATAAACAAGATAAAGTCTCAGCCCTGGGCTCCCCTGGGGATGAAAAAAACCATAAGACAACAACAACTTGTGCAATGGGGAGCTGTGATGTTGCTGTCCCCAAAGAACACGGCACCTCCACGATGCTGTCAGTGATGGGACCTCGTTGCCACCATGGGACATCGCTGCCATCACCAGCCTCCATCCCCTTCCAGGGAAGCAGGAAAGACCTCAGTCCTCCCTTTCCACCCAGCTTTGGAGCACCGGTGGCTCAGATAAAGCAATGTTGATGGTGTTTCATTCCAAGTGGAGGATGCTCCTGAGCAGAGCTCATCACATCTGGTCTCCTGAAGTCCTATATATATTCTCTGGTGGCTAATCACGCAGCTCAGCTGAATTTGCAGCCTTTGAGGTGGGGGAAAGGCACTAATTTGGGTCTCAGGCTCTCACAGCTGGGGAAATAACACCCATGGAGGTTTCCAAGTCTCATTGTCTTTGGATAAAACTGGCAAAGAGACTCAGGGCTTGGCTACAGGGGCTGGCAGGCGGGTGAGAGCCAGGACTCTTCTTCATGCTACTGACTTTGCATCCATGCCAACGCAATCAGGATGACATATCCTGCCATGCCAAGGCCATATCAACACAGGGCTGATGTACTGCACGAACCACCTGCTGGTGATTGCCACCCTGCTGTGTTTGCTGCTGCCACCATCCCCACCCAGAGCCCACACACCCATCCAGCCCAATGCCTGGATGGCGTAGGTCCAGCATAGGCTTCACCAGCAGCTCTCACAGCGCCAGGAAACAGGACCCTGAGCTGGGCAAAAATCAATCCATCTGCCTCCCAGAGTGTCTTATGCCATGAGGATGGATCAAAGATCAAAGATCCAACCTCCCAGAGCTGTGTGCTGAGCTCTGTCTCTGAGATGCTGCTTGGGTTTGGGATGCTCCAGGTTGCTTGGGCTCAGGATGCTCCGGCCAGGCTGCCTGGGCAGCAGCGATTGGGTCACAGCTGGACCTCTTGAGCTCTGGTGTCCCCCCAAACCAGCTGTGCAGGTCACAGGCAGGAGGTGGAAAAAGCAACATGAGCTGGATTCTGCAATTAAAAAAAAACCAAGGAGGAGACAAGAAGCAGGAGGGACGGGTGCAGGAGCACCT
>NW_010334924.1:1721-1929 GCF_000700745.2 Antrostomus carolinensis | reverse complement strand
GACAGCACCGGAGCCATTCCTGGGCAAGGGCAGGATCCTGATGACCAGCCCAGAGGAGCAGCTGCCGAGGATGTTTTCCCAGTCCAGAAGGGATTTCCATGAAGGTTTCCAAGGGGTGATGAGATGTAGGGTGGTGTGTCCCTGCTCCAGAGGAGCGTGGGGTGGAAGGAGCAGGGAGAGAAGTGTAGTGATGGATGAAGAGCCCTGG
>NW_010334924.1:591-1687 GCF_000700745.2 Antrostomus carolinensis | reverse complement strand
GTGTGGAGAGGGACGAGCTCTTTGCATGGCTGGGGGACGAGGAGCAGGTCATGAGAGTTAGAAATAAGCTGTTAGAAATAAGCAGCAATTTCTCCTCCCTGGGATCAGGCAAAATTTCTCCTTGTATTGCCTCCAGAGCACGGATGTGGAGGGCACACGAAACTGCTGGCCTCTCTGGCTTCTCCAGATCTAGGTCAGGTTAATTTGCCGCTTGTTCTGGTTGAATGGAGCTGAGACCAGCTCTGCTGTCAGTGGTGCTGGGGAAAAACAGGGGGAAAAACAGCCCCAAATGGTGCATGGTGGATGGATGCACCTCCCACGTGCAAAGCATCACCTTGATGCTCCTGGGGAGGACTTTGCCTCTGGCCAAAATGCTGTGCTGGCCCTGGCCTGTGACAGAGGAAGGGGAGGTGACCCCAAATCAGCAGAAGGTGCTGTACTTGCTGGTAGTTATGGAGAAAAAAAAAAAAGCAAAAAAGAAAGAAGTGAAAAGATTAAAATACCTGGATGCAGCTGGGAGGTGCTCATGGGCAGCCTGGGAGGTCCCAGGGCTCAGGCCACCAGGAACAAGGTTGTTCTCACCAAGATGGGCATCCAGTTGAAGCAAGATGCCACCAAGATGGAGAACAGGAAGGTGAAGGACTGCAAAGAACTTCAAAGGGGACCAAGACCAGGGTGGCCATGGAGAACCCTATGGCATTACCAGAATCAGCAACACAAGAGGGTGGAGGAACACGGTGGTGGAGACCTGGAAAGCCAAGGATACTGCTGGGTGCCTCCTCCTGCTCCACAGCTCCAACACAGCCCCTCAGTGCTCAGCGTGCCCCGAGGCTTCCCCAGAGGGTTTCATTTCTTTGGTTTTATTTTTTTTTCCTCCCTCCAAAGCTTTTAGCCGCAGCCAGGGGAGGTGAGGAGAGCACGGGCAGGCAGCCCCGCAGCCAAGAGCAGCCAACAGCGAGGCTGGCCGAGCCCCAGACACACACGGTGTGAAAGGCAAACTTGTGTGTGCATCTGTGTGTGTGTCTGCGTCTGTTTGTGTCTGTGTGTCTGTCTGTGTGTGTCTCTGTGTGTGTGTCTCTGTGTGTGTCTGTGTGTG
>NW_010334924.1:0-261 GCF_000700745.2 Antrostomus carolinensis | reverse complement strand
GTGTGTGTGTGTGTGTGTGTGTGTGTGTGTGTCTGTGTGTGTGTGTGTCTGTGTGTGTGTCTGTCTGTGTGTGTGTCTGTCTGTGTGTGTGTCTGTGTGTGTGTCTGTGTGTCTGTGTCCCGCCTCCACCGGCTTTAAAGACAGAAAAAAGAAAAGAAAAGCCCCACCATTAATTCCCCCCCCCCCAATTTAACCAGAGCTCTCTGCAGGTCCCCAGCACAGCAACTTTCATCCTCTCATCTTGCCAGGATCCCCCCCCCC
>NW_010334923.1:54662-64963 GCF_000700745.2 Antrostomus carolinensis | reverse complement strand
ATAAAATGCAAACCACTTCCACCAATCTAAATTTAAGTGTTACTTCCTCAAGTTTTACTTCCATGTTAATCCTTTATTTACCCTCCTGGCATTCAAATAAAAAAGACTGCAGTTGTCAGCTACTAGATTGAAATCCATGGGATTTATTCTGATTTGTATTTAATTATTCTCTAACTTTAATTTTACTCTTTCAAGCTCTCAGCTTCTTATGGAAAGCAATTACAGGGCTGCTCTCATTAGAGTATGGTGCACACATGGGCAGATGTGATGCACAGAAGCACAAACACGGCGGGTGAGAGGGCAGCCCAGCCCATACCGTGGCAGCTATGCACCGAGGGGGCCCAGAAGGGTCTCCCACAACACTCCCTGTGCAATTGTGCTTCCAAGGGTTCATCCACACAACCTGGATAGGACAGAAATTTGGACTGTGGGATCCAACATCCAGAATATTGTTAGCCAAGAGGCCCCCTGCCACTAACTTGAAATCCAAATACACTACTAAACCACTCACATGGACAGATGTTCCCTTGGAGCTCCGAAATCCACCAGAAGAAAAGTTATTTGGGGAGCTATTTGAACGGTCTTTTTACAAAGGCAACCCTGGAATTAAAATACAGTCTAGGTACTGAAGGGAGTGAACTCCAGCAGAACCTCGGGAGCCTTAGGCACACCCTGGAACAAGGACAACAATATCTTCTCGGGTCAGCTTCAGTAACTCCGTGTCAGCCCATCCTTCCCACTCTGCAGAGTGCCACTTATTTTCATTACACTCTTAATAAACTATATGGAGAAACAAATAGTGGCACAGGGATGCATTCTGCTGACTGTTTTCAGAACAGGAAATTTTATTATTCAAGTTTTCGTAAAAGAAAATAAACCCAGAATGTCAATAAATATCTGAAGCTATCTGGCCGCTAGAAGAATATTTATAATACTTATTACCATCCTCCCCTCATCTTTACTGTGAGTAGCACTTTAAATGTAACACGAGCAGACCATCCCACAGCAGCCAGCCTGCAACTACAAAGAGCTGTCCCATTGAGCAGCTGCTCTGTTACGCGTGGTATAAATAAATGCTAAACATTAAGGGATCAGTCCATAAGGGAACAAATCTGTCATGACAAACATGGATAAACACTATGAAATCATTATGTACATTTCCAAAAAAGCCATCTCAATTCTATACCACTGGATGTAAGTTCAACTGAAGCCTAGAGTTATTGGAGGCAGAATGCCCTGTTTCCCATTTTGAGATTTTACTGTCATTCCTGCATATGGAACACTGTCAATCACTAATACCTTGAGGCAGCAATTCTGGTGACAAAGTAGCAGGGTTGCAATGGAAATCAACCCACCAAGAAATCACTTTAAAACCCCACAAATGAAAATACACACATCAATTCACATACGAAAAAACACACTGACAGAAGTTGCCACTTCAGTTCCATGCAGGACTGGCATTTGGTCATTTTTTATTTATGAACTTCTAAACCTCTTCTCCAGTGCATGCAGATGCCAATATAAAGCTAGTGCAAATCTACTCAGTAGGTCGTTCTCCCCTTTCATAAGACTTTAGAAGAAACTCTTCAGACCTCCGCAGCTTAACTTATACCCACCTACAGACTCTTCACCAGATCATGGAGGAGTGCAGCTATATCTGCAATAGCTACTTTCAGCTGCTGCTAACCACAGATGCTGTCACTTACAAATTATGCCAAATGACCCATCAGTATCAGCCAGAAGACACCTGGAAGGCCTCCTGCTCCACCTCCTCAGGCAGTCTTTTTGCCATTCCCCAATACCAAAGTGACCTGGAAGACCTGCTGTGGTGAACAGTTTCATCCCTACTTGCAGGACAGGTCCACAGCACGGTCTGAGCTGCATTTGTGTTCTGTTTAATCATATCATATTATTCTGGTTTTTACACCACCAGTGTGCTGTAGACACTGGATGTCCTTGTCACAGGATCATTTCTGATGTTACTGTTGTCAAGTTGTGGTACTTTGCTAAAGGTCGTTACACTGGTATTGGGAACTTGTTCTCCCTGCGGTAATTAGGATTATGTTGCCCAATTACTATCAGTAGCCTCTCTGGAAACTTAAGAAGTCCCTCTTCTTTTGCATGCTATTAGGCTTCAATTCTCCTCATTTCTGGTTTGCAAGAAGAAAGACTTGCAATTCACACAACATCAGAAAGATGCCATTCTCTATAGTAGAAGAGACAGTATGACATTGCCCACGTCAGGGTACACTAGGATTAGCTTGTCTTAAAAGCTGTCATGCTGGAGGGCTCTAAACTCACAAGGTGGATCACTGCACTATATTCAAGTATGCAGGGCAAAATATCTTCCCGTCAGCACTCTCTCCATTTTTTTTTTGTTTGTTTGTTGTTTTTTTTTTTAAACTGAAGCTATTAAAATTAGCACCTCTTAAAGCTATTAATGTGAATAATTAAAAATAATGAAAGGTATTAATTCACAAAATGGGACATGACACAAGCTTGAGGCTCAACAACAGCATGGACAGTAACAGAGCAGGCCAATGCATCTCTACACAAGAGCAATGGCACAGCCCAAGAGGCTCACATCAGTCAAAGCACAGCACTCTCTTAGAGAAGATTTAGGCAAGCCGAAGATTTCCATTCATGGACAGGTGATTCATGTTAGCCTGGAAGCCAACAGGTATTCAAAGCAGCAAAGAGCTGCTTTAGTTTCATGGTTTTAAAATAACTTTGTGAGAAGAATTTTGGGGAAAAATATTCTTGGGTACTGTGGTCAGGGTCCTCGTAACAAATAATAGTGTTTGATGAAAGCTGGTAGATGTTTCAGTCATAGCATAGATTAGACTAGAAAAGAATACCACATAAAAGGCAGGAATTTTATTGCATAGAAATGCGAATATAAAGAAATGCAGTGGGGGAAAAACAAAAAAGCATGCAAGTCCCAGAACCAAATCCCTATCAATCAAAAGAAACTCTTCTGACATTTATAATTGTCTTTCAGAACACTACAACAAAATCATATTTTTTTCTTACAGATATGCAAAGTGCAAATAGAATGACACAGACTAAACACTCAGAATCACAGCTACCTTGTCACTGGTGCTTAACACACACAATGTTATCCAAGTGGTGATTTAATATACAGTTCTAGCCATGACATTCTTGATCCTACATGACCTCCAGTTTCTGCTATTGGATGTAACATTAAATTCTGATGCACATATATTCTTTATACAGCCACATGAAAGAAAAGATGTTATTTGCAGGGGAAAATAATTAAGATGGCTATAGTAAAATAACATAGACTTAAATTCTATTTTTCTAATATTTCCTGAGAGTAAGAAGCTGTCCTCATCCAAACACAAAAGCAAAAAGGTAGTTAGCACCTTGACATGCTGTAGAAAATGAGATATTTTTACCAACTGGGGATTGCACTAGTATCTTTCTATACTCTTCAACTTTTCGCTGTACGAGGAATTGTTGTGAAATATTCCAGCTATGTAATTTCAATGGTCAAACTTTCAATAATATACATTCATTTTATGCATTTCTTTTCAAAACAGCTTCATTATTTCCCAATTTTTCTTCCTCCCTCTCATTCAGCTTACTATTGCAAAGGCAATACTAGACTGCCCAGTCACAAAGTTCGGTTGTACTAATTCTGCATGCTTTGGGCTGTTGGAAGAAACCTCACTAGGGTAAGTGTAAAACCTTCTTCTCATAGGCCAGAAAAGCTTCATTTAGCCCCTGAAGACACTATGGCAAGATAGCAGGGCTGGGAGCTGTCTTTTGAAAAAGTGTAAACAGGCAAAAGGACCCTCCTGTGTTTCTAAACAGTACAAACTATAATACAGAATAGAATGGCCTCACCAAAGCATCTACTTTCTACTCAAAATGCTGGACTGTGGGAATCATCATGGGAACGTACACATAAAGGAAATACACAAAAAAGAAACTTCCCTAGAAGAGCAAGATGGGAAACAGAAGGAAGTCTATGACTTAGAAGCCCAACTTGCCTTCCAGTGTGCTCAGCGCAGTTCAACAGCACACTGCAGCTTGTTTGCAACATAAGGCAGAATTATGGCTAGAGCCAGAGTCTCAAAGAAAGGAAAAAAAAAAAACCAAAACACCATAAAGGTATAAATGCAGATAGAGTTGATTAGTTAACATATACAAAAAAACATCTGCTAAAATGCCTTTGTGGATTTGACCCCGGCTTGAACCTTGAAAGTTAAGCACAGTCACTGGAGAGCAGCACGACAAGCACAATATGGAATTTGGAAGCTGGAAAAGGGCAAGCATCATATGCCATACTCACCTCTAATGTCTGCATTAGTGTGGGCTTAATTGCATCTTTCATCAAAACTGTCAAAGCGCCTGTTACTCCCTAAAAAACCAAAAGAGTCCAGGTTTTAAAGTACTCAATTGTAAGGTGCAACTTTTCTGAGTTACACTTAATCTTATAGTTAAAACAGGGAAAAAAAACCTTATACTTCAAAGGAAAAAAAGAAAGTGTGCTCATGAACCATAATGGATAAGCAGTGTTACAGTGCTGCATAAAGAATTTTAGATTGTACCTGAAGACTTCTAACATACTGTACTTACAGAGTGTGCCAGAAATAGTACCAGTTTTGCTCTGAATACATTTAAAAGGCAATAGGTAAATATTCTTCCTATTTCATGGAGAGATCAGAAACAGAGTTAAGTGATCAGCATGAAGATTTTACTGAGAACAAAAGACAAAGCAAGACAAATGGCCAGCGAGACCTGAGAAAGCAAGAAGGCAATAACTTGCTAAAACCCCCTAAAGAAATGACAGATGTATTTCTTTCATGACAGAATCAATAGCATAAATCAATAGCTAGCAACAACCAGAAAGGGTATTTTTCAAGACTTGTACAAATATATATGTAATAGACATAGGATGAAAGCAGACACAGAGTTGACCAGGAATGGATAATGAAAACAACACAAGATTAAAAGTTAGAGGTGCCTTACTGTGATGATGAGAGGACAAAAGGAGCTGAGTGAACTGCTGCATTTCAGTTGTAAAAAAGTCTTATTCCTCCCTAAAATATTTGCTGGCTATTAAGTGTAAATTTCACACTGACTGAATTTAAAATAAAAGAAAGTAATGACATCCCTCTACACTAAAATTCAATGCCCATTTTAGAAAAAAAAAAAAAAAAAAGTCTGCAGTGTACACATCTCTTATCAGGCTATATTGTAAAGTGCTCTCTAGAAACCACAAGCTTATATTGCAATTTATTCCCAAATTACTTCAATTTTGAGAAGAATATGTATTTTGTTTGGAAGAACTAGATCATGGATAGAAAAAAATGCAGTAGAAAACACCAAAAAAATAATTTAATACATTCTTGTATTATAAAGAAACAATAAAACCAAAGAAAAATAGTATCTGCTGTAAACTGTTTAAAATTAAAGTTGAAAAACATGGATACATTATCTGAGTAGCCTATAATCCTAATGACAGACAGATAAGAGACAAATATACATGGTCATTACATATTTTATACTGTATTTTATACAAATTCAAGTTTTCCCTTTCAGAGCATCGCATCTGAACATAGACTTCAGAGGAAAAGCAGAATATGTGGCCTCAGATAAAAATGAACTGAAACCAAAATAGTAAAACTGGTTTCTACTAAAGCACAGCAAGCGTTTCCTTGGAGGAGAGAGAAGGAAAGGAGAGAGGAGGAAATTATGTTTCTTAACTCTGCATTTTGTAAACTCCCACTACCTACAAACTCCAATAGACTCACAAAGATGCAATATGAGAAACTGGTAGCAAAACATATAGTTTTCCCTCTTCTGAATTATCAAAAAATACTTTTATCTTTCTTAATATGTTAATTTTAGAAGACAGGATCAAAACGCAAGGAAACACCAGCATGTCAGCTCTCTGGCAGAATGGGTGAGGCTCCATCACTTCTATAGAAGCAGTCTGGTGCTGTTTTGTACATATACCCAACTATTCCCATTTGAATCCAAAGCTTATGGCTTAAAATACAAGCAAAGGGAAAAATATGTTAAGAAGATAAATGAATTATTGTTGCTTTTCACTCCCGCAGGCTCCTTTATAGCTACAGATTGTTTCAATTGGTGAGACTATAAACTACTTATTTTAGAGAAAGAACTTAAAAATGCAGAACAAATCTCAACAATGTTTCATAAAGGTTCATTTAACCAGTATCCTATAAAATTTTCTGCTGATAGAATAAAATGTAACTTCAGTATTTCATCCACAAATTAGTTTTCTTTTTAGGATCATGTAAAAAAAGTAACTGTCACCTCTATTGCCTTTGATTTCTTCTATTTTAGTAATTTGTAAAAGTCTTTCAAAAATGAGCATACTTCTTCTGATATTAAATTTAAAATCTGTTCAATATAACAACTTGCTTTATAAAACTAATTTGATTCACTTCCAAATCTGAAGCACTTACAAAATAAAATAGCGAATACTCAGTCCCAGCTCTAAGAATTTAAAATTAAATGTAACAAATTTTGATCCTAGCAATTTCTTCCTTAAAGCCCAGTTTTTAATCCTACTAATTTATCAAAACAAATATATTCCTTTTCCTGTTGAGCACAGTATAGAATTTGAATTAATTTTAAAAAAAAATAAAAATCAGAGCTTGCAATATACTTATTGAATAGATGTATAAGCCTGTTTTTTGACTGCTGTTTGATGAATTCAGCAGCCAGCTAGGACAGAATTTCTCAGATCAGATGTGCAGTTCTTCCCCTTCCACCCACAGCTGAAGGAAACAATGCTTGTAACTAGTTGCTAGCAACACAAAACTATAACAGCTAGTTAAGTTCATCTTCAGTCTCACAGAAAGCAGAACCATGTACACACACTAGTTAGGAAGCAATAGGTAATAGAAATATCTGAAGGAAAAAGTTGGTTAATTTTACGTTTTCTTCCTGTATCTCAGTTTTTCCATCATCATATAGCACAAGCTATTCATCATTACACTAAAAGAGAAACAGCTGCTCTGTTCTCTTCATATGAAGAGAACAGCACATGAATGCTGAGATGGTTTACAATACTACCATGTAAAAGGCAAGTGTAATAGCTATTCAACTTTCTGGAGAAAAAAAAGCCAAATGGAAAACTTTATATCAGATCTTCCAGCTGGTCAATGGCAAGGTAATTACCTGGCAGCCACCAATCAGTCCCTAATGCTCTTCTGGGGAAACCTGCCTAAGGACTGACAAGTGTTAACCTATGCCAACTGTAGCCATCCAATTAGGAGTTTCTGTTGTCTGCTTCATGCTGGACGAGACCACCAGCTCTTTCAAAGTAAGCCATGTGCTGACTCAAGCCATGTCTCCTTTGCTTTCTGATAGTTCCTCACCAATCTGATAAAAATAGTGAAGCAAAAACCCCAAATACTTCCTATGCATTTAACTTCCTGGGAAACTTCATCCATATTAGATACGCATTCTGGACACAACAACTCATTGTACCTGAAGCTGAAAGCAAAGAAAAAAAGATGCAGACTCCAGTTAGCACACATCATGTCTATCTGCCATCCATGGTTCTTAAACAGGTTTAGTGTCAACAACAGGCCTTAAAAGCCAGACAGCCAATAAAGTTTTCCTATTTATCTGACATGACTCTAACAGAACAAAGTTTTCATTCCTTCATATTGCCAATCCTCCAAGCAGTTAGCAAACAATTCCTACAGCTCACTCAAAGTCCTGGATCTGATTCTCAAAGCTATTTAATGAATCGTGTTCCCATTTCCAGTTCAGAGAAGGTAGATAATTTTTTTAAAAATAATTAGAAGTTTAGACACTTACACCCCAATTAAGCATGTGAAAGCCCAAGGACCCTTAGCTTCACACTAACTCACTGTCAGAAGAAAGAAATAGGACTCCAAATCAAATGTATACGAACACTCAACTCTCCTGGGTTCCCTCCTGGAACTGATCCCAAGTACTTCTATCCACCAGCCATCAGGGCAGGTGTGCTCCCCAGGACAGAAAAGATCATAGAGCACAAAATAAATTACACACGTGACACAGGGAAAGCAAACTTAGATGAAAAACCAAAATACTTTCAAAGCAACTTTCAGTGGAGCAGTCTCTGAAGTCTAGCAAGAGTGGAAATGAAAGCCAGCATTAGATGACAAGGAAGGTAATTAAGAGTGACTGCTGTGAAATGCATAAGTGTTACATAGACTGAAAGGCAGAGGAAAACCCTTTTCTTGATAAGAAAAAAATTGAAGTACTTGTAACTTCCCTTCACTTGAAACTATAGTCTCTAACAAAATGGTAACATTTTTCTGCAATATCAGTTCTGTAAAAAACTAAACTCTAAACCATAAGCTGAGAACTTCAACCACTTGTTTTTAAAGTGAAGTATGCACACAATATTTCTGATGAATCAAAGAACAAAATACATTCAGCTGACAGATCATTTATGAAAGTAAATATAAAGCTATTATTTTTGGTCCTGGAATTATTGAAATCCAGCAGCATGACACAAAATAAGTTGAGAAGAAGTCTTATTTAAAAAAATAGTGACATATTTATTTAATATTTTTCATAGCTGCTGAAATACTGATCTAGGGCATACATATCCATTTAATTTCACATAAAGATATGGCATGTGTCCATCAAAATTCTACTACACTGTAAAAGCCAAAGAGAAATTCAGTCTTAAAAACACTGTACAATGAGCACCACATTTTGGCAAAGACTTCTGTACGTTCCATTACAGAGGATAGATATTTAATCCATTACTCTTGTGGAAGGAGTCTTCTCAATTCATGAAATATTCAATTTATCTTTTTTCTATTATTCCTAGCCTGCCTCTGCATCTGGTTTATATCTGCTAATGTGTATTTAAGGTTTTACTATTGTATTATTATAAATATATTGCATATAAAGTAAAAATTAAGACCAATTGTGTTTTTGTGACATATATTGTGTACATCTGGAAACAAATCACAAAGAAGGGTTTAGTGGTTTTGGTTCACATAGATTCCAATGCACTAAAGGCTACTGTCAAACATTTAAACTTGCATAAATTCAATCTGGGCAGAATTTTTTTTAAATGACAGGTAGGACTGACCACCACCCATTATTCAGGTTGTGTGGTACCTCCCATGATACAGCTGCCTTTAAAATTTGTTAAAACTATATGTAACTGCAGTTCTTTGGGCTAAAATGTTCCATGTCAAATGGCTATGATAGATTCAAGCTTTTAAACTTCATTTTGTTCAGTCATTTAAGTCAAAATGATTGAACTGTTCTTGGATTGAGAGTATTCAGGAAGCATGTATATTGGTTTCCCTATGCTCACTTGTCTTGAGATCCTTCCTTTATGAGCTATAAAGCTTTACCTTTTCTCTGACACTGGCTCGAAAGAAGGATGAAAATTCAGGAGAGATCGCTTCCAATCAAACCTCTTACCACATCTGAAAATTTGCTCAAGATATAAACCCCGGGAAAATGAAAATTTTACAGTTCATAGACACTCATTAGTGAACGCTTAGCCTTGCCCCATCCTGCCCAGAAAGCTTTAGCCGCAATGTGCAGCGTGCTTACAGCCGAAGGTGTTAAGAAATGTATCTACAGTCTGCACCAGGCTGGACCAGCTCTGGGCCTGGACACCTGGACCACAAGCAAAGATCTCTTCTCCTGGATCCTATAAGAATTCTTTTATAACATGTACAAGGAAGAGATACAACCCATACAGTCCAAACGGAAGAGGGGTCAAAAACTGGGCTTGCAGAAACATAGTAACAACATAGGCAGCACAAGCAGCAGAGGGAAGAGTAGGTATTGCATTTAAAGCCTAGAAACAGTAGGTTTAGTTGCAAGCTGTCCAAATAGATTGACCATCTGTGCAAAGAAACCAAGAACAGAGATAAAATGCCACTCGATAGAACTGAAATTTATCATCTTTGTACATATGAATTATGGCTGTGGTATGGTCTTTGATTATATATCTCCTGCTATTGTTTTTAAAGGATTCAACTTTAAACAGTACACATTCACAAGTGCAGTACAGTTATTAATAAGTTCTCTCTCCCTGTGCAAAGTAACGAGTATTTAATTTGATACAGAAACCTTGGTAAGAAAACCCACTACTAATTTCCTCTTTTGACATTTCTTAAATCCCAACACCATGCCATCTGACTTCTTCACCAATATTAGTAAGTCTGCAGAAATTAAAAATTGTTCCTGTTTTCCAGGGAGAAACCACTACACACAAGGATAAAACTCGAAAGTATTCACCAGCTTTGGTGACAACATAAAATAAT